>NC_039487.1:11955063-12011974 GCF_003590095.1 Trichoplusia ni
AATATTATTAAATGATGCAACGGTTTAAACACGCGTTCGACTCGCGAAGCCTGCCGCGTCAGCTCATGATTAAGGACTCCGGTTGGGTCCGAAACTAGTCAGGCACTCCCGACTTGCAAAACACTGGCACTTAGCTGAATCCGGTTAGACTAGAAGCCGACCTCTAAACAGTTGGCTAAAAGGCTACACACCGCCCGGTAGTGCTAGGCCGATGATACGTAATGTTGGAAAAAATATAGCCTTCCATTTGAATGCTTTATTTACTTACAACCTGCATTGAGTGATTGCACGATAGCCGAGTGGTATAAACGTGGTTAAGGTCTCCACACCAAACCCACAAAACGGTCGCTGTCACGAGTGGGATCCGTACATATGACAAGCATTTGTGTGATCCACGAATCCTTGTTCTGAGTCTGGGTGTCTTTGTGCTTGTGACTTGAATTTTTGTAAAACCCCCCACGACGGTAGGATTAAATTGATAAGTTTGGTGTTTGAATAATAATAATAAAGTCTGTTTCTAACCTTTAGGTGTGAAACTCTAGAAGGAATTAAAGTATGGATTTAATTTATATAATTTCGAACTCAATAACTCATTATAAGTATCTCTATTAAAAAGAACCGCATCTGGCCAATATCGGGCACAAATTAATCAGAGTAAACGTTCTGTTTCCCCTCTGTTACACATTTTCTTTCGTTTCATTTTAAATCTTGCTTTTTATATTTTTGGTTTTGAAGATAAATGAACAAAGGACATAAAAAATAAATAATCTTTTAAGTTAAGCCAGAAAAAAACTTTTGAGCACATACACATAGCCACAACATTTGAAAGCTTAATTCTAAATTACCATACAAAAATAGGGCATACATAAAAATAGTATATTTATATGCATGTATCTCTCTTCAAAGGTTAATTAACTATAAACATTCTTATTAAAAAAAGTTCTAAAGCAACGTCAATTTTCGAAAGCTCTTTATAAACATGGTGGTACTTAAACCTTATCAAAATAAATATCATTCAATTTCAGTGAATATCTTAAGAGTTATCACATAACTTTGTTTTAAAATAACTTTGCAGCAAAATAATTGTTGTTGCGCGGTAGCGAGGCCGGTTTGTAACTATGTAATCTATTGTACTTAACATTAACATTAAACTTCTTTTCAGGATACTCTAAAAAGATTCAACTAATTTGTAAAAATACTCGCTCACATCTTCATAACCACGCGGACAAAGACGCACGCAACGGCTAGTAACAGTATTCATTGGCCTAGCCTTTTCCCAACTATGTTGGGGTCGGCTACCAGTCCAACCGGTTTCAGCTAAGTACCAGTGTTTTACAAGGAGCGACTGCCTATCTGACCTCCTCAACCCAGTTACCTGGGCAACACGATACCTCTTGGTTAGACTGGCTGTCAGACTTTTTCAAGCTTCTGACTACCTGTAACGACTGTCAAAGATGTAGGAATAACAGCCGGGATCCACAATTTAACGTGCCGTCCGAAACAGGGAGGAACTCGTTATGACAAAGATGGTCACCCATCTACGGACCAGCCGCGTCGAGCATAGCTTAACCTGTGATCGAATCACTTATGCGGTTATAGCTTAGCCACGAGCTCCTCTAGTAGTAGTATAGCTAGTAACTAGTTTTTTTATAAACATATTAAATAAACAATGACTATCTCGTTATGAATAAATCTCTAGCAATAAGTCTCCTTATCTTAATCTCTAACTAATTATGGAAGCTAACATTTAAGTAATTGCGTCTTTCTTTGGCCTTCGTATTATTACGGTCCTTGAGACCAAGATATTTCTTGTCATTTTACCGTCTTGCTATAATTACCCCTATTAATTTCGTTCTCTACGTGCGTTCGTGTAGAAAATTGTGTTTTTATTCCACGTCGTATATCAGACTCAGCTTGCCGTTATTTTTACAAGAAGTGTACTGTTTTATATTGTGTACAATCTATTTTAGCACAGTTGTTAATTTAATGAAAGAGTATTTTTGCAAATTACCACGTTTTCGTGCCTTAAATTCAGAATAATGTTGGTTATACAAATATTTTTTCGTAATTAAAGTGATATTCTATTTGTTCCAGGTGAGCAGTCCTACGCAATACTTCTGGTACCGCACCACCCTCCAGATTTCCGAAGACATAAACTATCCGGAGTCCTTCAACTACAAGATAGCTCTCGCCCTGGTCATCGCCTGGATCCTCGTCTATCTCTGCATGATTAAGGGCATCGCCTCCTCCGGCAAGGTCGTCTATGTAACCGCCACCTTCCCTTACATTGTCCTCGTAATTTTCTTTTTTAGAGGCATAACTCTAAAGGGTATGAGTGATGGGCTCATTCATTTATTCACGCCGAAGTGGCACAGGATTTTAGACCCTGTGGTATGGCTGGAAGCGGGCACACAGATATTTTTTTCCCTTGGCCTCGCTTTCGGAGGCTTGATAGCTTTCTCATCATATAACCCCGTTGATAATAACTGTTATAGAGATGCAATTATGGTCTCTATGACGAACTGTTTAACGTCTATGTTTGCTGGCATCGTCGTGTTCTCTATAATTGGATTTAAGGCTACGATGGTGTATGAGAAGTGTCTGGATGTTAGGAACGAGACTTTGTTGGAGGTTTTTGGTCCAGCCTTCAAGTCTATGGTGCTGCCGGAGGCGGGGCAGACAGTGACGGTAGATCTGAACGGGAACCTCACCCACTTGGTGATGCCACATCTACCGGTCTGCGACCTGCAAAAGGAGTTGGATAATGTAAGTGCACGACTTTGTCCACATAATAAAAACTTCAATTTAACAATGTATTAGGTATGACTTCTATAAACTCAACTTTAGTGCAAGCACTAATATTTTATGTCGACATTTATAAAGCGTCTTGGTTTCTTCGGAAGTTTAGTGAAGTGTCACATCGACCTAAATAGATGGTCGCGAAGTCGGAACCTTGACAAGGGGTGCGATTTGCCTTCTTGTTGTCGCCTTATTTCAACATCGGAAACGATGTAATTGTACGATTAATCAATTCGATTGATGTTGTTTAGTTGTCAAAGAAAATTAAGAGTATGTTTAATTTTATGTTATGACTGATGAATTGATATCATAGTATACTAGCTGACCCAGCAAACGTTGTTTTGCCTAATAAATTGATTCTAGTTGTATGTACTTTTTAAAGCCACATTATAAAAAAATAAAAACATAAACATTCATCCAAAAAATAAAAAAATAAATTTTAGTGTGAGCAACCTTTACCACTTAGTGGTATGAAAAATAGATGTTAGCCGATTCTCAGACCTACTGAATACGCATATAAAATTTCGTAAAAATCGGTTAAGCCGTTTCGGAGCAGTACGGTAAATAGCATCGCGACAATTTTATATATTAGAAGAGATAGATTGGCTCAATGACACGCCGTATAAAATTCTTTTGTAGTCATTAATTGAATTTTCAAAACACGACCTTAAATTTGTATTTCCTTGTATTATCACATGAACCAGTTTTCTTGAACCATGCTAACCAGCACCTTTTCTTCCACAGACAGCCTCTGGCACTGGCCTGGCATTCATAATCTTCACGGAGGCGATCAACCAGTTCCCTGGCGCGCAGTTCTGGTCCGTCCTCTTCTTCCTGATGCTGTTCACTCTCGGAATCGACTCCCAATTCGGAACCCTGGAAGGAGTGGTGACATCTATCGTGGATATGAAGTTATTCCCGAATTTGAGAAAGGAGTATTTAACCGGCGGTCTCTGCCTTCTCTGCTGTCTCCTGTCTATGGGTTTTGCTCATGGTTCTGGCAGTTACATCTTCTTGCTGTTCGATATGTACAGCGGGAACTTCCCTCTGCTCATCATTGCGTTCTTCGAGTGCGTCGGGATTGCCTACGTGTATGGAGTTAAAAGGTATGTCCAGTTATATTAACGTAAAACTTCAAACGTTTAATTCGCGATTTGCCTTTCTTTAGCTCAGCGTCCGAAAATAGTATTAAGGGCTATTATACCCTCAACCCTTACTAAACATAAGTAAAATTGAATGCAAACAGTACAGTTTTAGGTACCTTACTTAGGCATGTTACTTTCCGTCTGTTGGTTTAGGATTTCAGGTGCTTTCAACAAAGAGAACTACTTAGCTAAATCGAGTTGATCTTTTTGTGAAAATAGACAATCACGTAACGAATTTGAATAACTGCTCTACAATTAAGGTTAAGGTATCGACCACCATTCGTTTCCTATGCCTGTGAAAACGATTCTATACATAACATGAATTAAGGCTTAGTACGAGTCAGATTCACGAGTGAGGAGTTCCGTATAATGCTTGGGAGCTAACTTGAAAAGCAATTTTTAGTATTTATCGTTATAGCGGCAAAAAAGCATCATCTGTGAAAATTTCAACTGCTAACTATCAAGGTTTATGAGACGCAGCTTGGTGACAGATATTTGACTTTTGCACATGTGTGTTTATGTTAGTAAATCCCGAGACAGAGGAACATAATTGTTATGTTAAAGAAAAAAAAAACAAATAAGACGTGTAGTCCACAGCGCTTTAGTAATTGGGTTAAGGGATTAAGCCTTCGGGTAAAAAACCTTTCAAATACTTAAGATCACTTTAGGATAAACAACCAATTAGATCTGTAACTTATTTCTTATAAGAGATAGGGTAGGGAGGTTTGCGCCCACTCGTTCGTAAGAGGGTCTCAAATCAGGTTAACGTGCCGTAAAGATTGACTTTCAGCCGGTTAGGTCGCCATTTTCAATTAACCCTGAGAAAATCGTGTTGTGTTTTGTTGGACTATTTTAACCTAACGGCATTGGGTCAGGGTCTACAATTTAAGTAAGAGTTTGGGCTACTCCTTACGTAGGGAAAAGAAAAAAGACGAATCAATACATTGTTCAATCTGAATTGAGACTCAAGGTCAGGGGGAAAGTCTACTCGTAAATATGGCAAATAGAAGTTACACGCCGTTAGCATATCCGAAATCCGAAAATGATCCCACGGAAACATAAAATCGGGTTATAAACTATCGTTGCACCACATTTCTTCCAAATGCGTCTAGTGGTTTTGGCGTGAAAAACTAAAAATGAACTACTCCATTTAATTATAGTATTAAAAGGATGAGTTAATCTAGATTACTGAGAATAAATAATTGTAAAGCTTAAATCCCCGTAGTTAGTGGTGAGTGTGGTTAGGGACACTTGGGGTTAAAGAGGAACGGAGGGGCAACGGGAATCGAAGGATTGGTGTTCAGAGGAAAAAGGTTTTAATGTTTTGTTCTATTTTAAAATATTGGCTGTTTGTTAAGGGTTTGATACGCGCTATGAAAGCTGACAACCAACACAATGCCGCCATCAGAAGAGATAACTAATGGAAAGTCTAAATTCTCCCATAAAAAATGACTCCCTGTCTAAGGAATTAAATCAATGTGTCGCTAGGGTTTTAACAAACATCCAAGTCACCCAGACTCAGTACAAGCATTGGTTAATTCGAAACGTTGCCGTTGTCATAAATGCTAATGTATCTAATAATTAAAGGCCCAACATGCATTATAATAAACTACTCTATGAGGGGAAAGGATAAAACCTTGCAATTGAAAAATAACAACTTAAAAATAACTTCTCCCATCTAAGTAATGACCATAATACAAAAAAAGGAATTTCAACAAAAAAATTAATGAAAACCTAAAGACGACAATACTATGTTATGAACGACGACGAAGCAATGAAAATAAGAATTAATTTTATTAATCATATTTCTAGGTTATTCTCAAGTACTCCAACCTCTCACCAGGTAGTTAGCTTTTGAGCCAGTTGGGATGTCGCCAACTCGCTGTTTCTATGAGTTAAAGGCTTCTCACAGTTTGACTAACACATGTTCAGTGCAGCCAAGAACTAAGCGTATCTTAAAATATTGTTATTAATTCCCCATTTAATAAAAAAAAGTCTATATAATAGGTGTTTATTTAAACTTTGACCTCAACAAAAACTAACTACCGTTTTGTCCCACATTGCAGTGCGATCAATACGACACGTATGCGATTAAAAACGGTTAAACGGCAAAAATGACTGTTAGGTGTTTGAAATTGACTTTACTTGGGTTTTAAAAGCAATAACTGTATTTTTATGTCGCCTTAAACGAATAACGAAAAAAATGGAAAGAAAGTTTCGTAATATTCAACCTCGCGACACAAAAATAAATCCTTTGCTTTTCAAATGTTTCTCTAATCTCTTCTATTTCGAAAATTGTAATGTGTTCGCAGTTAATAACGCCGTAGCGTACACAAAGCGACCGTTTTTCATATGTCCGTTACGTAACGTTTCTTTGAACCAAAGCTTTGTCCTCGCCTCCGTTTCACCTTAGTAATCTGTCTTTGCGTTTCTTTTTACTTTTTAATGTCGAGCAAAAGCAACAATTTATAAGGACGATAAAACCTTAGTACAGACGATTTGGGATTTCAGTATTTCCAGTAGAAAATGAGCGGAATGCCGGAAGTGAATTGATATTAAGAATACTTTTGTCAGACGTTTTCTTAATTAAAATTTGTGGATTCCATTTTTTACAATTTAGCTTGGAGTTTTCGTTAACGTTAGACGGCATTGCTCTTTGGAAAATTGGCGGTTAATGACCTAAATTGTTACGTCTCTAATTTCGAAATTGTCGAAACATAGAAACGATTTCATATCATTAGCCGATAAATCATTTACGCCATCTCGTCCCGACATTGTTAGTAAATTTTACGAAATCCTTTCTAATACCTCCTTTGATCTAGAAATAATAGTTCCACGCCACAAGATAACACTATCAAGACAATATATTTGTCGCTTTGTGAGTTTTCACAAAGGATTCCTCACGTACATGACATTACACTGATTTACATCAAAATAGATGTTTAAGGGTAGATAAAAACTAGAACCTAATTTTCCTAGCCTGTAAGGATAGTAGTTAGTACACATAATATATTTCACTAGCTGTTTCCCGCGACTCAAAGATGAATAATTTACCCCGTTTTTTCCACATTTTCCATTGTATCTTCGCTCCTATTAGTCTCAGCGGGACTCAGCGTGATGTTATATAGCCTATAGCCTTACTTGATAAATGGTCTATGCACCACAAAAATATTTTTTTAATTTAACGCGTTCAAACAAACTCTTCAGCTTTATAATATTAGTATAGATTAGAAGTGTTTATCATTGATAGTGTCATTTTAATCCAATTTTCAATAATTCATCGGCCAGTGTATATAGCTGTCTCAATATCTTTTGTTTTGTTCCATCGAACAAAATGCGATCGTATTTCAATTTTGTCAGTCCCATTCCCTTTCGAGGCTCCGATTGATACAGTCTTTCTGATTGGTTTTAGGGTGTATTTCATTTGACCTACATGGCACAAGTCAAATAATGTTGTCCAATTACTTCATTTTAAAGCTATCGATTACAACTTAACGCGCAGACTTAAGATGTTAATTAAGCTTGATTAGAATAGACTGGAGATATTTCACCTTATCTAGATTAGCTATAGATACTTATAAATAATAAGTACTCAAAATCATCTACTTTAATGACTTTATTTTTCGAGTTTGAATAAATTGTTTACGTAAGGCAACCTAGAAAACGCATTTTATTTAGTTACGAACGTAATAGCGTCGCGGAAAATTTATGTAATAAACCTTTTGATAGCTACGAGGGGATGACTTACGGTGTACATTACTCATTACACATACCAAATCACGATCACTAGATGGCGCTGTGTAAAACTATTGAAATATTATTATTATGTGAAAATTTACTTAGTATTCAAGGTTACGAACTTAGTTTTTTACAAGATTTATTACAACACTAACTTTTCGCCCGCGGTTTCGCCCGCTTCGAGGTCGGCGTTTACAAGAGAACTCTTCAAAAGTCCGAGATAAAAACTATCCTATGTTCTTTCTCAAGGTCAACTCTATCTCTGTACCAAATTTCATTAAAATCAGTTCAGTGGTTTAGACGTGAATGCGTAACAGACGGACAGAAAGAGTTACTTTCGCATTTATAATATTAGTAGGGATGGTATAGTTCACTCTAAGTCAGTGAGGGTTTTATTTTTGCCATACTTTTAGATGACATGGAACACCGAGATTTTAATTCGTTCCAAGGATATTTCCGTCACCCGCACTCTAGGAATAAGTAAGAATCCGAGGATGAATCGAAAAACTTTCCTTGCCACGATCAAAACTTTTCAAAGTTAGGACAGATAATTTATTTATAACAAGCACAAACAAGACAGCTAGCTATTCTTTTCCGGTTTTCACAGATATTAATCTTATCTTTCACAAGCTAAAGTTCAGAATACATAGAAGCTCTGTATTTAGAAATTATTCTAGATCTTTATTCGATCATTATTTCAATGAAATATTGTTTCTAAAAGTAGCTGAAGTTCTCCTTGTTAGATTAGGTACCTGCTAATAAAATTCTTGCCAAAATGGGTTTCATTTCAGCCAGGACAGATAGACAGAAATTGTAAAACTTATTTAAGTGTGCCGAATATTATTCATATTATGCATGTAGTAAAAACGGTTATTCCAATATTACAAACAGACACTCCAATTTAATTAATCTATATAAAATGTACACCCAAAATAGTAAAATAGTTAAATATTTTATTTTACCTCGAAGCAAAGGTTAATACAAAAAGCCGTCTCGATTCCAGATTTGCAGATGACATACAGCTAATGACGGGCCAGCGTCCCGGGATTTACTGGCTGATCTGCTGGAAGTACCTGTCCCCATTGGCGATGCTGTCCATCCTCATCTCCTCGTTCGTGGAGCTGGCCACCGAGGGGTCCGCGTACGACGCCTGGATCAAGGCCATTGGTGACACGGAGAGGAAGCCCTGGCCCGTGTGGGCGGTCCTGCTGGTCTTGGTCCTCGTACTGGCTTCCGTGCTTTGGATACCGGTAGTGGGTATATGCAGGTCAGTCATGATTTTGTTAGCAACAGGTTTTAGGAGTCAGTGAATCGCGGGTTTTTTGGTATACTTAGTTCAGATATAAGTTCTTTAGATCCTATTTATTATGAATTGATTAAAATTTGATTTGGCTCTCACAGTCAGTTATTTTAATCCTAGTGTTGCGGGGGGTTTCGCAAACATTCAAGTCACATGCATAGAACACCTAGACCCAGAACATGTGTTCTTGGGTTACACAATGCAAACGCGCACAGAGGGTTTGACGTGGTGACTTGTACCACCAGACTATAACAGTCAAAATTAACATTGATTTTGTGTCAAACAGACCTAAAATTCTAATATCTTTCAAAACGAAATTACAGATACTTCGGCATCCCGATAATAGACGACGAAGAACGCGCCTGGTTTCCTGCTGAAGAGTTGCGCGACTTCCACGGCATCGAGCCTCGACCTGTCTCCACGACGGAGACTCTGCTGTTCTGCACCAGACCTGATGGGAGCGAGAGTTGCTGCTGGCCTGGCTGCTGCGAGACAGACGATGAAGAGTAAACCAGAACAAAAAATTGCAAAAATAATTGATTTTATCCCTGAGACTATACTAATGCCACTGATCAAATCCTCTCACTTTGCTAACAAACAGAGGGGAAATTTCATCATATTGAAGTAAAAAGCAGCCATCTTAAAGACATGTTCTATCAGTTTCGGAAAGCGACCAGTGCTTTTGAAAATTTGCGGGTACTTTACAAAAGCACGTGATGCATCCTATGTGTCTCAAAACGTGCATCCAAAATTTCCATGAAGTTGAACTTTTGTAACCTTTTGGAAATAAGTAGTCCCGCGTCGTTATACGGGTTCAGTATGCACTGGATAACCCTTTATCTGATATTTTAACTCGCTGAAGGAATCAATGTATGGTGTTGCCTATTAAAAATATCATCATCCATTAATTTACTTGTCGTCCAGTTCATGATATTATACCTACGATATGTTCCACTTCCAGAATTTAAAACCAAAGTTTATAATTAATTTACGAATATACTTATGAGAAGTAGACTAAGATTGTGGCGTTTACTGCTGGTTTCTTGTATTATGACGAATATAATCCCGTTTGCAGTTCGTTCGAGAATATATTGGAAACATATCCAAAATGTTAAAGTAGTCCATATCTATTCGTCATATCCTGCCGTTTGTATAAATCTACTGTTGAATTTTTATAATATTTACTATCATAAAATAGTTATAGATACTATAAAGTAAAATACTAGTATTGACAATAGCCAAATGTATAATGGCGTCGTAATTTTAGTAAAAAATGTGACAATAATAAAATGTCGACAATAAATCTTTTAAACTTTTGTTAGGAATGTTGCTATTGCTAAAAATTTATTGTTGGAGACTGGTATTTTTTACGTCTTTTATTCTTTATCTAATAAAAAATGCGACAATAATAAAATGTTTACGTCTATATAATTTTAATAATTTTTACATTCGTTAAGCTTAAAGCTGTTGAAATTTTGAAATAATATTGTATTTCTTATCTCTACTGTAAATTGAAAAATATTACTTATACATTATGTATTTATGTAGAAGTTTTCAAATGTAAGTATACTTTGAAACATAATTCGTGTAGAAGGCAAAAATCTAATACATATTTATTGAATTGGCCGTTTGTCAGCCATTATTAAAAACAATGTGACAATAAAAAAAATCGATGTGATACGTTGTTATCTATTGGACTATTGTTCTAGAATATTTAAATTTTATTTCTTAAAAAGGTTGAATTGTAAGGTTGTATAACCACTCTTAACGCTTGATAAAATAGAACGTAATCAGTGCCGGCGTTAGGGGGGGGGGGGGCGTGATGGGGCGATGGCCCATTGCGACAAATTCTGGGGGGCGCCAAGGTCTGAAGTTGGAGTCTCTTTCCCCTCCTGGCGCACCCTCAGAACTGTGCTCTACGCTAGAGGTGGAATACTTCCACCGCCAAACGTAACGCTAAAGGAAAGATGAAATTCTTAATATAATTTTACTTGGGATCAGCAAAAAACTAACACTTGATATTGCTTCCCTCAAGTGTGCGCCACAATATTTTCCCCCGGGGTATCAGTAGCCCTTACGCCGGCACTGAGTATGTTCTATTTTCAAAACATTTCACTGCTCGTTTTGGCAAGACATGGAATGATAGTGTAGGAGTGAGGAAAGGTCATTTCCATACACACATTTGATACGATGGCTTGAAAAAACTTTGTCTAAAGGACAGATTGTTTGACATGTTACGTAGTTATGGAATATGTATCTGTTTTGTCTTCCGTTGGAAATTTCAAATATTTATTAGGCCCATGTGGCCTAAGCTTGTTTTACAGCTGTCCAGTATAATAAGTCTTTGTTAGTATTTGTATCTATTAACGTTCATGTTTGCAATTCAAAAAAATATGGGCATAATATGCCACTAGAAGGCGCTTACACACAGCGCCATCTGGCGGAAAATAAAAATATGTTTATTGCAGTTAGTGAAGCTCACTGCGTACAGTCGCAACCAAAGGTCCTTCTGATTTTTTTATTAAGTACTTTTGTTTGCGTAAACATTTTTCTTTTCATTTTTGAAGATGACTGTACTGGCTTGCCTTTAATGTAGATACAATTATGTATTGTCATTTATATGTAATGTACATATTAACTTAGGTTATAAAACCTACTTTAAAATAGCGTCTAGACACACTAGGACTTTCGTTGCACAAAGTATAACGCCAATTGATGTTGTTGTAACCTTATAATATAGGTATCTAAGATTAGTTACTATTATAATTGATGTATGTATTTCTGTGTCACACTGTTTCTACTTAATTTACAGTCATTTATTTTGACAGATACGAAAATCAAAACGTCAACTTTATCTCACAAACTTTTTTTTGGTTATGATCACGTAGTGTATTTTTAGCTATGTTATTTTATTATTTTAGTTATACCGCGGGCTTACTTTGGAAATTGATTGATTTTCATTTGTTTCTCAATTTGAACAGAAAAAGATCGAGTAGCGAGACGATGTTACGAGCGTCGTTAGATTTCGATTGAGCGTAGTTCCAAATCGAGCCACTGCATGGATTGGCGCTAGTATCGAGTTCCAACGTACCAATTCGTTTGAAACATAACTCTTCTTGCGGGAGTATGATTACTGTAATGCCTCTTTAGTCAGTACTTTATCTATCACTTATTTCATGTAACAATAATAGTAGACCGCCATTGATTAAAGTCAATTAAACGTGTTTAATAATAAATTAAGATGCAGTTGCAGCTACTTGCTTTTTAAATTTATTACATTTTACTTGAATATTTACTACAGTGTTATTTTTTAAGTATCTATACATTTTATTAATTTTAACTATTAATTGTTTAGTGAAACATAATGTGCACTTTAGTAGTAAAGCACAACGAAATTAGAAACGCAATTAATTTTATTGAATAAATGAGTCTTCATAATTTGTTAAATACTTAAATAATATTATAAGCATTTGCATGCGTTGTCCGTCAAACAATATTAATTGATTGTATCTTGATTTTCTTGCAGTTTTTTAATTGTTAGGGTCAAGTCATACGAACACAAAAGGACGATCTAAAACTCAAATTATGTATCTAAAAACATCGTTAATCCACTAATATAGTGCTCATGTTACGCAATGCTAACTAGCTTACGTAATAAAAAAATAATATCTACAACAAAAGACACGTTATCTCCGCTAGTATGCATTGGCCCTAACAGTTAAAAATGTCTAATGTTATTCAATATTGAAAATAGCAGGTGCTTTTAAAAATGTACTGTACTGCTGTTTGTCTGTCTTGTAAATATTGAAAAAAAAACAATCATAATTTCTTTGTCAAAATACTCAATACGTGCTCAAAGTTGTTACAATAATATCATTGTTTGTGAAAATGTTACACATATCTTACCAATGTATATCTTATGAGTAAAGTTTTATGGTCCCTAGTTGGTGTTTAGCTTGACAATAACTTTTGTATAGTACATATATCAATGTCTTGAGGCAGAATGAAGCAACGATGTAACAAATTAAGGAAGACACGCACCGACATCTTACTGTTGTATTTTTGTATTACATCAAATTTGGAAGTAATCTTTAATATGTTGGTATATCTTTTCTGTTTTTTCTTGTCTACATTAGTCGGTAAATACCGAAATATAGAAAAGTGATATTTAATTTTCTTTGAAAGTTAGGTGACAAAAATATCCTAAAAGGTATAAGGAACTAGGGATGTGTTCTTTCAATAATCTGTGAAATTAAATTCGATTTGTTGTTTTTTTTTTATGTTCGGTGCGAGGGTGTTGCCATATCAGATAGGTTTTAGTAATAGTTTTACGATAGGAATGCTCACATTCCATCGTAATATTGTTGTTTCTGTATAAGTACATATGCCTAATAACGTGTTGATGGTAAATAAACGTTCTAAAAAAATATGACTTTGATTTTGATGAGAACTCTAATCGGGAATCCTCATAATGTTCAAATAGAAGTTGCCATAACTACAAACGAAACCGTATTTGAAAAAAATATTGAAATATATTTTATTTATTCTTTTATCTGCTATTATTCTATATAAGGTATTCTTATTGGGATGAAATCATTGTACCTAGGTACATGATTAGATTTTCTTCTAAAAAGCTGCACATTTCCTCAGTTGAAAAACAAACGCAGGGTTTGTAATCGAAAGGGTTACCACGGCGTCAGTTCGCAAAGGGCAAGGAAGGATAATGAGTGTGTTTTACTCAGTCTGACAGTTCCTTCGGCCCAAGCTAAAGGGGGAGGACTCTCATTTGAGAATTTTCCATCCGAAAAAAAAGGATTATAATCAATTGAATTATAGGTTATCAAAACATCTGGGTGAGGGTGACGTCGTCGTCATTATCCTCACCGACTGGTTTAAATAACTGTAGTGTTAAATTGTTTTAATTTTTTAGTCATCTGTTAATAGTAACTTTACGTACTTGGACAATAAATAATATAGAAAAAAAACAATCTGCAGTATTTATAGTGTGGTGAGAATAATGACGTCCTTAGCTTGTGATACTTTTTTCCGTAGAATCGCCCGTGGAATCTGTCTAGTGAGCGCAAGTATATTATACATATAGGCAGTGGGTTTGTGGGGAACTTAGACGACGCTTCCAATGTAAAAACTTTACCTTTATATTTTTAAAGAGGTTTTTGTTTTGCTCAACTAATAATTAGAATTAAAATACCGATAAGCACTGAATAATTTTTATTTCCACTTCAAAAGATACACAGTAATGATATTCAGTAACATTATTAACTAATTATTGCTATCTATAATAAAACTCAAGCCAGTCTTTATTTCGTCCTGTTAGTAAAAAAATAATAATTTCTTTTGTATCAACTTTGGATACCAAACGAAGGTACAATTATATATGAGGTATATTTTAGTAATTTTATACTATATTACATACACAAAATCCTACAGCCAATATTAGCGGTATATTGTTTTATTTATACAGGGTGTAACAAAAACCCGAAACAATATTTCAAGTTTGAATCCATACAACAAAATGAAACAGTACCTAGAGGATATTCATCGAAAAAGCAATTTTTTCGGTATATTTTAAGAATAAACTTTATGAGGTAATTATCTGTTACACCCTGTACATTATGTAACTGTTATACGCAACTAGTGCCCAAAAATACGCGTTCAATAAAACTAGCTGATGTTCATTAAAAATAAAAGGTTATTCCATATCTATTAGGTATTGATAAAATTTCATTATACTAGACAAATCGAAATGCTTTTCACAAAATTTTAAATAACAGACACATTTGTTACTTATATTTCCAAAAATATAAAGCTACAAGATACTTTCTTAGCGAGTTATGTAAATAAGAAAACTTCGCAAATAAAAAACAATGGTTGTTTGTAATTTAACAATTACTTTTAAATAATTCCCATAAAAGGTTTATGGGAATTAGTAGTATTATCTGACAAACATATATTATTATTTCCAGATATTTGTAAAAGTAAGACTGGAAACAATCATGGATTAATTCCAAATTCAAATCAACAATGTATATTCTTGTTATCAACGAATATAAATTCATCCTTTGAACAACTCACGCGCATAAGATGTTGTTCTTAATAAATACTTTATTGTTAATAACAGAATATGTTCTAAACAACATGGTCTAACTGAAAAATCGCTGTAAGTATCATTCTGTCTCTTTCATTCCAAGGTATAAAGCAGAAATAGAAAGACATTTAACGACATAAAATTGCCTTCTAGCATTCGGAGATTTAGTACACGTCATTGGGTAAAATAGATCCTTAATAGTACACGATCGATAAGGAAAATCATCATAATATACCTAATATAGTTCACTTTACTTTGCGCGCGATACTATGTGTGGATATCTCGTGTAAATATACAGGGCCCCAATTCTGCTATTTGCAACTGCCGATGATTGAATGAAATTTGACTTAAAATGTCATTTTTCGTATTCTCTTAAGCACTTTTCTACACAATAATTGTAAATTCAGTACGGGACGGTACACTCAAGGTCAATACAATTAACTTCCAATCATTATATTGGCAAAATACTTAAGAGATCAGGAATAATTTAAAATTTAATCCAATTGCCATTCATTCATCCGCCATTGTAAAATAGCAGAATCGGGGCCCGTCACAGAAATCTAAGCTTCAATAGTAAATCATCGCACGCACACATAGGCCCGCGCGCATAGATGAGTTTCCTTATCGATACAGGCAAATAAAACTTTCATTTCATTTAAAACTATAGTTGCTATTCACTTAATAACTATTCAGGAAGATCTTAAGTGTGGGCTTAATAGACAATATTTAAAATTATTCGATAGTAGGTAATAGAAGTACATTGTAAATGGTAGAAATTGTAGGGAGGAAATACCTTTTACGATTTATTTGGTGATTCAATTTATTTTGAAGTTACATTTAAAGGCTCACTGCTAGCCCAAGGATACACATGCTTTAATATAATATGGATGCATTTCCACTGAACTTTTTGTATTTCTCTTCCAACATGTCGTATTTTTTCAGTAAATTGTCAATGCTTATTTCGATTGCGAACACTGGGCTACCAAAAACGGAGGAAGAACCAAGAACGATCGACACAAAACATATTTTATCGTGTCAATCAGAAGCTAAAAACGCTAATAGTACTTTTTTTTTATTACAATTTTTTCGACGGATATTATACACTACGTCTATAATTTACAGGTGGGATTAAATGAACTATCTATTTTGTCAATCAAATCAAGCAAATAGATGAACTCTATCGCGGTATATTGCTGGACAAACCCCCCCCCCCCCGCCGCCAAATAACGCTATAAACAATTTATATTAAATACGTATTACATTAAAGTATAGAGCAGTGGGTTATTATCCTCACTTCGTCTTAAAGACTGTTGCATCGTAGAAATGAGATGGCGCTATATGAAATGTGGAGTGCCGTCTCGCTTTCTCCACTAGGAAACTGTCTGAAGCAGGTGGGCTTAAGCCCTTGATTTTCAATTTTCAGATGCATGATATCAAATCAATCATAAGTAAAGAGGTTCTTTCAAAAAACGGATTAGGCTTTAGGGCCAGGGCAACGCAGCGAATTTCTTTACGTCACTAGAAAACAGACTCTAAAACTATGCATATAAAGTATTAAAACGTTTGTAAAAGACATCTGTGAACTTTTGGGGAAGGTAAGTCTAATTTCAAGTGTCATTCAGCAAATGCTTTGCCAACTTAGAGACGGGTGTCAAGAGAGGTTATACTATTACTGAACCCCTGAAATGAGGAGGACCTACTCGATCTTAGCTCAAACGCGATGAAATAGGTGAACAGTTAGGGAAAGGCTATCAATTTTTTAATGTCATTCACAGCGCGTGATGTCACCGTCACGTTAATAGTTCGTGAGTGACAACCGTTTTTACCGTTTTGCTGTAATTCCTGTTTATACCGAGTGTAATTACGTAATAATTAATTCCCGCCTACTTGGGGCGCCTCAGAGTTCCTTTTACCTGCGCCAAACTAAAAGAGTGTTAAAGCCAAGTCAAGATAATCTTAAATCTTAAATTTAGGCCCAGATTAAACAAGTGCCATCTAACATGTTTAAACATCGTTTAACATGATATTGTAATAACTAATTTTAAATTTGAACTTGCAAAACTACGTATAATCAGGAACACCAGTCGCCTTTACATTTTAATGGGCTTATTAGGCACACACGGGACCGCGTATATTTGATTGTAAAGCGACAATGTGTGAGAGTCCTTAGTAAGTATAGAGTATTATCAATTTACACCAATGTTTAGTGCTGATCTTGAGGTTGTTTTAAAAATGTTTTATCAAACCACCATTTCAAAGATGTTACTTTCAAATGTGGCGAAAGGTCTTTTGACGTTTGACCTTATCTTATTTATGGAGTAACACCAGTGTAAATTGTTTACTATAAGGTCAAATGGTCGCAGACGATAAATATTAAAGAATCAAACTAACTACTCTCTAACTAGTGTTTAATTGAAACAAACACTAAATTTGATCACTACTCTCAGCATCCCTCTTTTCCGTCTCCGCTTTCTTCATCTTCTTAGCCTTAATGTCAGCCATAGTCTGTTCAATGGACCGCTGATCCTTCTTATTCTCACTAGGCACCTCTCCGTAACTCTTGTTTACGTTAGTCTTTTGAGCAGCATCTATTGCAGCCTCTTGCCCAATCAAGTGAGCATATTTCTGTTTATAGAAAGTACCTCTTAGTTCTTCTTTACCACGCTTACGTTTCCTATTTCTTTCTTCTTCTAAATCTAAGGCTGCTTGCCTTTTTCTTTCAACATTTTCTAGGACCATTTCTGCAGCTTTCTCTTCGTCCCAGACTCCGTTTGCTCTACGTACTGTGAGCTCATCTTCTGAGGGTCCGTTGTCTTTCATGTAAACTACAGAGTATCGGTCAACACCTTCTTGTCCGAAGGAGAACACTTGTAAGCCGGCAATTTCGGAAACATCTCTGATGATGGTTCTGTACATTTGGTCCATTGGTTCAAATTGCAGATGTGGTTTTGTACCATCTTTGATAAAGTTACTTACCTTCTCCTCAACTCTTGTCCTGAACCTATTGATCATGTTCCTTTCCTCTTTCTGCCTGTGTTCCATAGCCTCTTTCTGTTTCCGCATAGCATTTTTCTGTGCTTCGCTAGCCGAAGGCGGCTTTTGCATAGAATTGAGGATTGAGTCAAGTAAATCCATTTTTATATTTGGTTTTCAGATAAGAATGATGTGTAAGATATAATTTCTGATATGCGTCTCTGCCAGTTGGCGGGGAACCGAAAATTGTCTCCTAATGGTTCTGTGTCTAATTCCTTGTATGATAATATGTTTAGGGATGTGTTTATTTGAGCAACTACTTGGCTTCCAAAGGTTATGGTGTCGTCTGCAAACTCAAGGAGTTGCTTTAAAGGAGGTTGAAGTGGTGTACCTTTGACGAGGATGGAGTCTTCTTGTAACTCTGTTTCTCTACAGGTGTCTCTTAGCGTTTTGCTTTTGTTGCACAATTTATCTAACAGTTCTTCAAGTGTGCTTCTGGAATTAAATAATATTTACGTGAACACTTTGGAGAGTTAAATTATGCACCTAAAATCATAATAAAATTACCCACTTGAAAATACCCACATAAACAAAATAGATTTACTTATAACATAATAATTAACTGAGCCTTAATTAATTAACATACTTATCAATCATTAAAAACAAAAATGAATCAGGATTGGTACTACAATGTCTAGTAAACAATAATAAATGACTGTTCATTATAGTAAACTATTATTATTTACTTGCATGTTAAATTATAATACATTTGAAATATCAAGATTTCATTTCACTTTCAACAGCATGCAACTATATACGGAAAACAATAAAACCATATTTAAATAAAAGCTATGAGACATAGACAATCAAATGCCACAAACTATCACACACAAACTCAAACAAATATCATTACTGTACCAACATTGAATGTTTATCAAAATATAAGATGAATGCGCATTTCTGAGTCAGTTATGATAACAATTACGTAGTACTTACAATTTACTTCGGATCTCAAGAACGTCTTCCGAAATAAGGTTATGTATTGAAGCACACAACTTGCTTTGTAATCCCTCGAATTCTTCCAACGGTGTCCCCGTCACGTCCGTCCTACAAGACCAATATCGTTACACATAGTCGTAAAATAAAAACAATAAACATTACTACGAATTCACTCACTCTTTTATGTTCTTACAACGCTTTATCAGTTTATTTATAGATGCAGCGCAGTTTTGGCAATCTTTCAAACTTGTTTTCACAGCGGTATGGAACTCGTCGAAATACGAAAAGTAGTCAATTATTTGCTTTTGGATTTTCGCTTCCATTATAATAGTGAAAATCCATAACTAAGTTTTATTTTTCACAATAAATAACACAATACACAAGACATTCACGTTCACGGCAAAGAATAATGACAAATTTTGCCAGTTGACTTGACAACAAAATTACGGAGCGTTTACGAATAAAGCAAAAAACATATTAGTTGCAGTAAATGAAGCCATGTCACCTAATGCTTATGTGTTTGCACACATGAATCAGAATAAATAATAAGTTGTAAAGTATTTACTACGACAATTAGGTTTCCAAAATTATCAGTTTTTTTTTAAGAAAAATGGAAATATATTTAAAGCGCACTCCATAAAAACACTGTATATCGAGGTGAGCCAACCGTCTTTGTAAAAACCGGTAATCGACCTAAGGTTCACTGGCTATTCATAGTTTAGTTTTCTTTTTGTTTTAGGGAGAACATTTGGTGCATTATTCATGAATGTTTAATTAAAGCATACGTTACAATTATTTTTGGAAAATCAGATGTTTGGCTTCGGGCTCGTTCGGTTCAATTCGGTGGGTGGTCGATTGCACCTGTCAAAACGTAGAACCAATCGCAAGCCGTATTTATGTGACCTCGAAAACACCAGTCTTGATCTTGATTCGGAGGGAGGTGTGTGTCTAAATTCACCGCGGTTTATTAAATGAAAACACGTCGTAGATCTCATAATATATAAAGTGTTAGCATAATTGTTCACTCAGGAAGAGTGCCGAAAAATGTGTGTTGATTGTGTGATCTAATTTAAGCTTAACTTAATAATATTGTGTTTTTACTTTCGTGAAAATGAATGGCAAACTGCATAGTGAAACCGGCGCTTTCTCATCTGACGACATGCGCGCCGAAATATTGAACCCTTTCGTTCACAAATTGGAGCTAGATAACACATATGATAAAATAAAGGTACGGAAACTGTAGCAAACAGGTTTTGAATTGCATAACGCAGTGAAGTGAAAGTATTTTTATAGTTGTACATAAATGTTTAAAGATTCTAGCAACTGAGATGTTCTGCGCATGTCTAACTTGAATCATGACATTGGACAGAATAATATTATGTTACAGATGGCGATAACAAAAACAATAATAAGCACAAAAAATGATAACTACATATTATTATATGGATCATAGTTATAATAATACACGTTATGGATCGAGACTTAGTCGATCTTAATTTATTCAAAATTATTCTAACATTGAATGAGGAACAATTACATTAGGTGCGATTGCCAAATATGTACTCTAGAAAATGTTTGTCCACAGGGCCTTGTATTGACACTACAGTGAATACTAATATATCGAGACCTTCACAGTTCATACTGTTTGGTTTTAACTCGTAATCCAATTTAGGTACCGACGAAATTGATATATAACATTTTAGAATCGGGCTTACTCTCCCTCCTTATGTTAAAAGCTTTATAACGTAAGTTCTAGAATCTAGAAGAACGAATGTCAGAAAAATCGATTGAAAAAAAAAGAATAGTTCTATTTTTTGCTTTATCGCAAAAAGATAAATAAAACTTAGTTATCTTATTAAAAAAAAACGTAATAAGTTTGAGATTATCGACGTAATTAACAAAAATGAAAAAAATTGTGTCTATTATTTTAGATGAGTATTTAAATCGATCAAAAATTATTTATCAGTCACAAAGTACCAATAGACTTACAGTTAACACCTCCAAGTATGTCAATTTAGAACCAAAAATATTTATCAGTAGTCATGTAAATCACAGGAAATAGATAGGTATCAAAAATAATTGCTTGAGAAAAGGCAAATAATTCACGATGCTTTCTAAAATAATAATTTATAGGTATAATAACTCTGCTTGAGGAATAGGAAATCGCTTTGACACGAATAGTTTACACCCATTATAAATGTTCATTAAGTTCAAATATTGAAGCAACTAAATATAATTCTACCTAATTAATAACGCAAGATAACAATTGCCACATTCAAATAGAAAAAAAAACTGCTTATTAGAGTATTAAACACGTTCTATAAAACGAAGATAGCAAAAAATATAGTTGAACATAAGTAAAATGGTTAAATTCTATGAAAGTAAAGGACCAAGCATGTAAATAGTCTAATATATTTCAAGTTTTTTAATGTTTTACGGTTATTTGATCGCGAATCGTAAAAATGTAAAATAGGGATACGATTTATGAGTCCGCAAAATGTTTTTGCTATGAATTGATTTAGGTTTTACGAGGTACCTTTTTATCATGATCAAAGTCAATGTCACATGTGATTTGAAATAAGACTGATTTTATCATTCGCTCAATCTGGGGCGGCAAAAACAATTTTAACAAACAGAAACTGATTTAATCTATGGTCATGTTTTAAAGAAAGCCGTTACTCATACATTTTATATGTGAGGGAAAGTCGGTAGTTTACATGTAACATTGTGGTACCGTTGTTCACATCGCCAGATAGACATCATACAACACTGGTCACGCAAAAAGCAAAGAAAGTGACATAATATTATGCCGATCGCATTTCCTTCGCTCATTGAACTCGTTGCGTAACTGCAATATAAACAAAAGATTGTTTATGACAGACAAGCGAAGAGTTTTAATGCGTTTGACGAACTAAGGGGAAAACATTTGGAGAAAGTTTCTTGATGATATAATTACGTTGGTTGTGTAATAGAAGCTTGATACTTGGTGTCATATTAACATTCTTCTTTGCTGTTATTGTGCAATAAGGTACTCTAAGTAGGTACCTGTAGTGTTATACAACAACGAAGCTTTATACATTCGCTAAATATTTAAAATTTGATACGACGCGATTGAATAAGTCTTAGTTTTAAAGGGACAACTCTTACTTTACTACTATATTAAATTAATTGAAGCCTCATTCGAAAGGCAGATGTGGGTCTTCATTTATTTTCGGTCGTTTCGGATTGTCGTCTCATCAGGCTGTTCAATGACAGTAAGGGAATAGAGTGCACCTGACTTTGTTGTCACTCGTGTATTCTGCAATAAGTCCTAAACGGCTATAAAATCGACGAGGGCTCCAATTTCGCTGGCTCCATTTACAATGGCCGATGAATGAATGGGAATTGGTTAAAATTACACTTTTCTTGTTCTCCTAAGAATTTTTCCAACACAATATTTGGAAATCCAGTACGGGCCGGAAAACTCACGGTCAACACAATAAATTTCAATTATTGTGTTGGCAAAATGCTTAGGAGAATACGAATAATGAAAGATTTAATCCAATTGCCATTAATTTAATTTGACATACACACAATTGACTCCGACACAATTTGAAGCGGAATTAATACTTCTATGAGAAGTACCTAAAAAATTTACAATCAAATTCAATTTATTATGAACAACATACTAAAAATACTATATTATGCGTAGTTATTGAGGATAAAAACGAGAGTACATTATTTAACATGTGCATGTGAAACAATTTGGCAAAGGTCTGTAATCCTAAATACAACAGTGTTTGAACTAAACACGTGTGTCATTAAACATCGCATCCGTATTTATAAACATTTGTTGTCTTGTTTATTTTTTGATAACGTCAACTGTTATTGTAGGTCAGTCTTAGTACTTGGAGTCATTGGCAGCGTTTGTTGACTTGATTAGATCGGATTTTAAAACCCTTTTTTGTTTTAATTAGACAAAAGAGGTTTGATATTTAAGTTCTTGAAGGTAAATTATCAGCCTCCTGTAACATTTTTATAAACGGGTCGAATATCTGTTAAGCAGTTTTTGATGACATAAAACTTGGATATTAAAAGAAATCTATACATTGTTAAAGTTGCACCTCAGAATCTTAAAATATTTTTTTACTAATTTGCATTCAGAAATATAAATCTATTCAATCTCCTGGCTTTGCTTTTATTTTTTATTGAACAAAGTGAGATCAAACACATAGCACTAACAAATACTTAGAAATCTATTTTCTATAATGTCCATATTACGAGCCTATCTTCAAATGTTTAAAACGTTAGCCAAGATAAAAGAGAAAGTTATGTTAAATAAACGCATGCAATAAGAAATTGTGGTGTTAAATAAATTCTACAAGTCGAGAATAATGATAAATAAACCGTGAGAAGGAATTGCTTTAGTGTCAACATAAAACTTATTAATCTTAATGGAGATCACACATTTTTTATTAACTATCGCTTAGTACAGAAATACATATATTAATTAGGTATTAGTTTACAAAATTCATGTTTAATAATAAGTTTCATTTTCCTGTTAAAACAAACGAGTTTTGATTGTAAGCGAAATAATTTTAAAATATTATATTTTGTGCGATTATGATCCAAGTACATATTGTTGTTTAGGAAGCGAGTCGCCGCTACGTGCAGCACATAGCGCTCTTTCACTTCCCCATCCACAGCAGACTTTGAGAGCTCGTGGTATAGGCACTAATCATATGTTTTTTCCTCTTTGTTGCAGACGGCGATATTCACTGTAATATTGCTGCCTTTCCGAGTCATTGTGATATGCTACCTCATAGTGACAGCGTGGTTTCTTGCGTGTATCGGCCTCTATGGCCTCAGCGAGGAAGACCTCAGGAGACAGCCAATGACAGGTTGGAGAAGGTAACATCCTCAGTTCATAAACAAAATGCCAATTATGAAGTCTTGAAATGCCAAATATGAGGGTTTAGACTTTATGTAGCAAGATTATCAATTTTAACCCAAATCTCTAGTCAACTAATAGTTTTTCCAAGCATGTCACGGATCGTAGCAAGTCTACTGTTTAACTTTCTTTTAAAGTTGGTAGGTAACATGAATTAGCGCGTTTTAGAAGGTACCTTAAATGTACCGGTACCTTAAAGGTGCCGGAAACTAATTTAGGCCTACGGATGATCAATGTCAAAACGATGTGAGCTGTCAAATGGTATTTACAACAAACCGAATGGGAATCTCGTGTAGGGTATAGCTTTTATTTAATCCATGACACTGGTTGATTTCTATCCAGAACAGGTATCTGCATGTTATTTGTATGTTTGAGAGACCCCCCGCGACACAAGGATTAAATTCTTTAGTGCAGGAGTCGTTTTTAAAAGAAAAAAATCTTTAGCCACTTCTTGGATCCACCAACTTACTTCTCTTTTTCACATTTTATTGACATTTGTTAAGGTCTTACTACTTTTATCTAAGGAATAAACTGATTCAAATGGGAGACGCTACAAAATCATTGATAAGAATAATCAAAGGTCACGGTGTCGAGGTCGAGTGTACATTTGCCATGAATTAGGATGAAAAAACTTAAACCATAAAAAATGCGGAGGTTACTTAAAAAAATCTAATTTCATTTTGTTTGAAGTATCAATTAATATCTGTGAGTGGCTTTAATTATACGAATACCTCGACTTATAAATAAAATGGTCGTCACTTATTTGCATACAATAACATTTATTTCTCCGAAATAACGATAATGATGGTTTCGAGTGTGAGAGATTATTCTCGAAATCATTTCAATATGGTTCGAGAATTCAAGGAGACGGTGCAAAAATAGAGGTTATTTGTAAAGTACAATATCTACCACACAAATTAATGAAACATTTAGGCATAAATGGATATCCTCACCAAAACAAAGATATAAGTGCAATACAATTTTTGATTGCATTAGAAGAATCTCGAAAGATTCTCGCGCTTAAAATACACTTGCCTACTGTTCAACCTACGAAGTATCTCATAAGTAGGTCAAGTAAGCTTTTAGATGCTTGTCCAGAACAATAATTCAGATTTCAAAGTCTACCTAAATAGAACGAGGTAACTAAACAATAGATGTCTAAACAACAAAGGTTTTATTTGGCTGTTACGAATCCATTTTTCACGAATTTCTGTTGTAAACGTGTATTTATCGTTGCTGTCCCTCATCAATATTTGCTTAATTATTTCCATCCTACTAACAGCATAGTACTTAAAGAATTGACTTTCTACGAAATGTATGTCAGATACGTCTCAATAACTATGTGAAATGTTCACTAGATTTCTAGCTTTTCTTGGCTGTCTGTGCCCTTGATGACGCCGCCGTCAACGCACGTCGAATTGTGCAGAAATATACTTGCAAATAATAAATAATGATATTGGCATTTTGAAAGTAGAACCTTGAACGAAAACAAGTGAAAGACGAACATAGCAACGAGCTATTTATGTGTTATGAACGTCAAACATTTCAACAAAAATGTAAAACCGGTAATGTCGACAAAAACCGGTTTATGATAGTTTAGAAATGTCTTACGCATTTTAAACGTGATTCTTATTTCTTTGATAACCAATGGAAACAAATTAATATTATTTTAGTATGTATGCCCATTTTAAATTTTGTGCTTTCTTTTTATATATTTATTTTTAATTATTTTAGTCGTGAGTTCACCGCAAATTGCCTTAGAATGCAATGCAAACGCCATCTTTTATGTCCAGAAGTAATGAAGTAGCTTAAAATAAAATGCAAGTTTTTACATTTTCTATTAAAACCGATAAAAGTTTAAACAGATCTTTTGAAAGACACACAGAGAGGGAAGTTTCTAATACAAAAAAATTGAGGAACAATTTTCTTCCTTGTAATCCGTGAAGTACCTGTATCTTATCTATGTGATTATAAACACGAGCAAATGCTTCTATAGATAGGCATCTATTTGCAGCTGACCTGATTAAAAGATGCTTTAGAAGAAAAAGTTGCCTTTTTTAAACCGAGTTTAGTGATAAGAGAGTAGGTAGGTACGGGCCAGAAATTTGGATTTGTTGTAAATTCAAGTTATATAATGTATGATGTGTTATTCAAATCACATTTATGAAATTAAATGTCATGCGTTGTAGTATTTTGTTAGTTTTTTTTTTATTTGACAACGGTTAATGATTTTTCATTTCTTGCGATTTTTCCGCCTTTCAGGTGACGATTTTCACTAATTTTAATCCTAGAAATGGTTTGGTTGTGTCTTTCACTTCAATTTGGTCCTGAAATGTACATGACTTTTGATACTCAATGTTAACTACTA
Organism: Trichoplusia ni; assembly: GCF_003590095.1. Classification (NCBI taxonomy): domain Eukaryota; kingdom Metazoa; phylum Arthropoda; class Insecta; order Lepidoptera; family Noctuidae; genus Trichoplusia; species Trichoplusia ni. The sequence goes on from NC_039487.1 coordinate 11,981,422, forward strand.
CTTAAAATACTATATTATTCTAAAATAAGTCACGTTCACACACACCAAAACTAAAGTAAAATATTCGAAAACATTATTTTTTGCTCTTGTAGATGTACCTCGAAAGATTTTCGCCCTGAATAATACATTTGATCCAAAATAAGATCGATTAGGGATTCTGCGTTATCAGCGTTGTTAGCTGTCAACTAAAGTAGGTTCGAATTTGTGCCATTTTTAGAAGTGGCGGTAGTGTCGAGTTTCAGAGTGCAATATCTATTGCTCAATTCGATTGAAACATTTAGATTGTTTTCTTCTCTCACAGCAAAAGCACTTAGGAATCGGTGATGGGTGGGCAAAACTGGGTGCTGTCCAATGCCATCTGACTTTCAAAAAGCGCTGCTAGCCAAATTTGATTTAAACTTTTTGATTTTGAAAGAGAACATTAACAAGTATAACAGAAGAACCGACGTCATTAAACAATGAATTTTAAGACAATGATTTTACTAGAGTAATTAACGTAAAATATGATTAAACAGGTATCACCAAGATAGCTGCTATGCCATTATTGTTAACAAAAACGTAATTTGTCTGCTAAACATATTTTGTGTTTACGCGTGGACTTTGACATATCGTGTTTGTTTGAGCGTTTCTTGTTTACCAGTTAAGTAGTGAATTTGTTTATTTATTGATATTATAATATTTGTGTTATGAGGTATTTAGATTATGACAGACAAATAAAGTTATTAGTAGGTACTGACTTAGGTTAGGGTACTTATTTATGTTCATTATTACCCGGTACTTACATAAAAAAACGTAGATTATCAATTTCTAAGTGGCCTTTTAAATAAAATTCGGTTAAAAATAAACTTAACTTAAACTAAAGCTAAACCTTTTGTCATGGTATGTTAACATCATACCATCTGCTGACAAATTCTCAATAAGGTAAGTAATTACTAGAAATAGGGCCGATTTTTCAATCGCCAGATAACTTTTATTCGACGAATATGTTTGACATTTTGACAGCTTTTGTATAGAAAATATGTCAAACGGCCATATTTATTCCTCAAATAAAAGTTATTTGACGATTGAAAAATCGGGCCATAATTAACTAATTAATTAAAATATTTAACTATGTAAATGTTAATTGGTGTTGTGATAGTTTTGTGAAATTTTAGGCGTGCAACATGTTAATTTAACATTTATTTCTTATCTTTATTAGTCATTGTTTTGTGCTATATTACATTGATTTATTGATGATTCATCAGTGCAGGTACTGTATTTTAAAATTGGAATTAAATTTTATTTACGCTTCACGTGTTCTATTTGTACACAATAGATAATATATTATGATAGAAACATCTAAATAAAATACACACATATTTAAAAAAAACCAGTCATTTCTATACCTTTTAGCTATTACACCGGCGTTAACTATTGCAGAAATTACAATAAAAAAAGCCTAAGAAGATTCTCTCAAAAAACTTTATACTAAATATAGTCGGTATTCAATTAAATCCAATATAATGTTATAAAAGGCGACATAAAAAGTAAACTCTCACTAATAAATGGTAGCTATGTACGTATAAAAAGCCTCACTTTACTAATCAGGTCGTTCATTCATAAAAAAGTAGGTTTCAATACTAATTCGGCATACATCATTCGAGTTCGTTAAAATCACTTTCAACTGTTAGGGTCAATTCACATTGAAAGAGCAGCGGCCGGCAGTGTCAGTATATACAAACGAGTTCTTGTCAGCGGCTCAGCCTGCTTGCTACAAATCGAAAATAATCCAACGGGAACATAACATGAGAAAAAAGTCCTATTTGTTAATACAGGTCAACTATTGGTAAACTATCTCTATATCAAATTTCGTTCAAAACCGTTCAGTTTCACAGTTTTCTTGCCGGTTCTTCTCCATCGGAATGACATTTTGGAACCGTGCATCTAAAGTCATTATACTGAATCGGTTTAATAGTGCCTGGAAAACGGCCATTTTGAAATAAAAACGTATAGTTTTTAATTTTTTTGTTTTTTTTTTTGTGGATGTTGCGTTACAGAGGAACAAATCTCCAACTATTCTTACAAACTTTCTCGTTTATAATATTAGTAGGATAATTTTGCAACTATATACTTACATAAGTAAAAAGTTATCTAGCAAAGGAGCGAGAGTGATGTTCCGTCCTGAGACTGCAAGAGCCCTCTTGGCACGGGCGCTTGGCCTCTCCTCGTATGGCCAGGGCGCGCTACTATTCTTTCAATGGGGATTGACCCTTTGTACCAATGATGAGTTCAAAGAATCTGCTATGTCATGATTTTGTATTGCCACTTCTTAAAATAAAACTTACCTACACTATAGAAGCAAGACACGACCTAGAACATTGTCTTTCTTCCACAATTGCAATAATACTTCTTGAAAGGTTTGATAATACTAGCTCTGATCAGAATGTATGTCATAGTATACTAATTTAAAAAAAACACCGTTACTTTTTAACACTTTTCAACATGTTCATTGAAATCTATCATAGGTGTACGGCCTAATTACAAAATATTTCTAAAATAAACATAGGTATAGCTCTTATCAGTCAATGGCGCGTTTTACATCGCGAAACTTCCGTTTCTTTATCAAACCCTGTCGCCTCTTTCTATTTAAGGTTCGATTTAAGATTTAATGTTAAAGTTACTTGTGTGAAAGCCTTAATTAGCTTATTAACTTGGCAATAGCTATAAGTAAGTAAAAGAAGAAGACAAGATTGATATAAAATTTTCAGGGAAAAGGAGTCCTATAGGTACGGTGTCGTGATGTCATGGGATTTTGTTTTTTCTGAACAATGTTAAAATGTAGTATTACTGTTTAAAACAAAGTAAACAAGCAACAGACAGTGAAAGAAAGAATGTTGGTCGCAACACTCGTAGTAGTAGAATTGAGTAGAAGGAAATCACAATGTTTAGGTACAGTGTGATGACGATAAGAGAACATTGTGATCCAAGAAAGATCTACAATACCTCAAAACACATTTTTACCTCTTTTTAATTTAACTATTTGCAGCAAAGACATTATATACTCTGTCTTTGGTTTGCAGTGGATAACGATAAGAGAACATTTAGATCCAAGAAGGATTTATACTTTAACATTTATTTTTAAATCTCAATTTAACATTTCCTTCCTCTTTGGTCAATATGATTGAGTATAGATGTTTGAATATATGTTTGCCTCTTTACACAATAAATTTATTTTTATACTGTGCTCTTAGTTACGCAGTTATTGCCTTCGTTTTAAGCACAGTCGTGCTTGGAAGCCCTTCCGCAGTTGGCAAATGTTAAGGTTATGTAAGCAAGCCTGTCGGAACCACTTTGATTGTGAACGGAGTTCGTGTTTAAGTATTTGAATGATTTAATAGTGAGCTAAAATTTAGTTATCTTTTTGAGACATAGAGGTCAAACATTGTTAACAAAATTTAAAGAAAATCTAAGGGAAATTCTGCTAGCAACACAAAGTTGGAAAATCGAAAACAATGTAGGAAATCTCCGAAATCAATTTGTAAATGTATTAGGGGAAAACAAAACCGATCGGAAAACTTTTACATTGCGATTTGGGTCGTTGAACCGTCAAACTTACTTTTTACGTCACTTTTTTTTCGTATGAAAAATAAAGTTTCGCAGACATACATTTTTAAACATATTTTTAAAAATATTAAGTCGATTCCTCAAAACCTCAGTGAGACTCTCATCTAACAAATATCCAATCTATATATATGTATTTCTATTATGAAAATCAAAAATTTACTGTAGGTATTTATTTTATTGTCTGACTGTAAACTGTTATGATTTTTGAAAAGTTTATTTATATTTAGAACAATAATAAAATTGAATCCGATAATCCGGTTCAAAATCTCATATCCAAAAAAAAACATTCTTGTTTAGCAGTTACTTAAAATATTTACTAAGATATGTTCACTTAATAGTAATTTTCATTTTCACAGCTTATTTTATTAAGATGAGGTTGTTTTTATAAATTCTTGCCCATCTTTCATCACAAACCTTGGCGTGTGGCAAACTGTTGTGAACGTACCGTGATAGTCATTGTTCTAGCTATTGCAATAGGCACATAATTAATGCCACAAAATTATTGTGTGATCATAATTATGTATGTATTTATTTCGAAATAACGATCATTATAGAGGTAATCACTGATTTTGTAATATAAGGTGAAATTTTCATTGAAAGCAAGTATTTTCGGGTATTTTCTTCTCTGGCTACGGTAACGATGTATAGTCAAAGATGGCTGCCAAGCTACGATAATTCATTATTAGGGTTTTAAGAAGTTTGTTCAGTCACCATTAAGGGTTTTCCCTGTGGGAAAACGCTATGCAGCTTATGCTATGCCTACGCGTAGGCCTTGAATTAGGGTGGGAAAATGTTGATGTTATTTTTTGTATTAGTCTCAAAAATGAGTCTATATGATAGCCCTAAAAATACTCACTACTAACTTCGCTCAATCATTCTTCTTTTTGGTTTGCAGTTTACATTAAGCCTATCGCTTGTAGGGTTAGTCCACTTAACGTATTATATCCGCCCCTGGTCACCAGCTACATCCAATCCTACTAACCCCTATATATTTTCTAATCGTCGCTACACAGGGCTGGGCACAAACTTTTGTCTTCTTTTGCACAATCTTTTTATACAATGTCCGGGCGTTTGTTTTTCAACCTGAGGAATCTAATGATCATTGCTACGAAATTAACATATATTAAAAGTAAAAAAAAATATTATTCCCTTAAAAATCATATTTGGCAGTAAATGAGGTATTTAACCATAAAAATGCCGTCCTTAACTTTTTGTAAACTTAAGTTGAATGGTTTTTTCATAAAGGCCAAATAATTTTGAAGGTTTAAAGAGTCTTTAATCAATTCGTTACCTCTTCCGTTGTTGGCATAATTTTATTGATTACATTGAGAATTATTTACATTTTGTGTAATGTCTTTCGTAAGTAGCATTCATACTTAATTAGTTTTTGGAATGTTCTTCTTTTCTATGTGTAAAGTTACCCGCGCTAGACCACCATATTAATTTTCCTATGTATTATACTGTTCTCCGGTCACAAACGCACTTTTTTCGATGATATAAATGTTTGTTGATATTTTTACTTTAGTTGCTTTTCGCCCTAATGGAAATGAGTTATCGCTAAAACAAGGTAATCTGTTACTTCGGGTTATAACCCATCTACATACTACATCATCATTGCATGGCCTAGCCTTTTCCCAACTATGTTGGTCCAACCGGTTTCAGCTAAGTACCAGTGTTTTACAAGGAGCGACTGCCTATCTGACCTCCTTAACCCAGTTACCTGGGCAACAGGATACCCCTTGGTTAGACTGGCTGTCAGACTTTTTCAAGCTTCTGACTACCTGTAACGACTGTCAAAGATGTAGGAATAACAGCCGGGACCCACAATTTAACGTGCCTTCCGGAACACGGAGGAACTCGTTATGACAAAGATGGTCACCCATCTACGGACCAACCGCGTCAAGCATAGCTTAACCTGTGATCGAATCACTTATGCGGTTATAGCTTAGCCACGAGCTCCTCTACATACTACATCTAATAAAAAATCTTTTAGATGAAGAACTGACAGAATCTCATAAACTTCATACTAGCAATTTAAATATTATTAAAAAAAAGTGTGATTTCCAGTCTAAATTAATCTAATCTACATACACAAATGACTACTGGCTGAAAAATTAAATCAGTCTCTTTGTTCCAAGTAGTTTCTGATGTTAATTATACTTGCTAATCACACGTTAGCAGAATTCAACCTTCAATCAGTTGAGTTGACATTGCGACTACATCCTCGGGCATACGACTGGCCTTAAACTTATTTTACGTTATCACCGAATCTGTTTTTAAAAAAGAAACTTTTTAAATTTGGAAATGTAGAATTCATTGACATTGTGAGGTGAATGCCAAGTGACGTTTCCATCAAGGTTTAATTGATTGTCAAAACCTGTGTTTTGCAGGATTCAGGAACTTGCACTCAATCTAGGTTAGGGTCGAATGCAGGCAGGACTGAAGGCTAAATTCTTCCTTCTGATTACAGCCAAACCACTAAACCTTGTTGTCGTTTTGAGGGAGATTGTTTTAAATAAATATTGTATCTCTTTTTATTAAGCAGGAAATATACTGATTTGCAAAGAAAAGTATTCCGGTGGCTTTGGGTGATAGGACTATTTTATCTTCAACATTAACTGTCGAGTTAATATGATGGTTAAAGTCAGTAGGAAACGTTTGAAGACCATAAAGGGTTTAGTATCTTAAAAAAAATATACGTGGAGAACTAAACAAGCAGATGTAATATTTACAATTAAATTAAAGAAAATATGAAGAGAAAATCTCTGCAAAAAGCTTAAACGTGTGGAAATGTATTATAATCAAGTTTCTATTCTTTTTTGCCTGTACGTTCAATAACACTTCGAGTGCAGATAGGTACTTCCAATTATCTAACTTACCTATCATAAGATAACTACTCTGCAAGTCTCTGTGAATTATACAATTAATCAAACACGTCTGCAGTATTGCCGGGGATTTTAATCGTTATTTCTGATTCATAATTATCATAAAAGATAACGCTGTGCAGATGGATTATATAGATTACTAAACGTCTAAACTCTAAATTATTTTAGAAGAGAATATTATGAGTCAGCAAAACATTCAAGTCGTGTATTTAATTATACTTCATAAGGTCTTCTTCTATCGTTATTCTGAGATTCACACAATTGTTTGGGTAATGAGACTTGTTTCAATTTTTCGATTACGACCAGAAAGTTATTCCAACAAAATTGAAAATTAATCATTTGCTCCAATCCATATTCAAAAGTGAATTAGTTTTTAAATAATTGTAAGAAATGTCACATCAATTTAATTTTTGACTAGCTTTTTCTTGCGGTTTCGCAAAAACAAAACCTTAGGAACCGTCTTTTGACGTAGTCGGGTGACAAGTGTGAAAAGCCTATGTGTTAAACCGCCACATCAGCTAGCTCTGTACAATGTTTTATCATTATTATACTTGCTGTTTAAACGGGAAGAGGTAACAACCACAAACCCAAGTTATATAATAAATTAGGTGGCAATTCGAATATAAAAAAATGCCTGCTGTCTTACCTATATAGGTTAAGAAGTACACTTTTATTTGTTAATGTGTAAAGTTTTTGTTCAATATAATTTATACGTCTTTCGCGCCTCGTCCGTTATTCAATGAAGATGGATGAATAAACAACACTTTCTATTTCACAAGAAAGTTGGAACGGTTTCTTGTGCACTCAGGCTGTGTAACACTAACACCTTATAAGAATTCGTTTTTGTAGAGCCTATAATTTGACTTCAAATGGAATAGTTCTGAATCTCGAACGGTAGGCTTGCTTCCGTTAGAATCGAGTTATTTAAATCGATTTGAGATCGAGTTCGTACTCTGGAACTTGACACTAGCGCTGATTCGTGTAAAAACACGAGTTGGAATTAAGCTATGCCGCCAACTAACGACGTTGATAACATTTGATGGCAACTCGACCTTGGTTTGGTTCAATAGTATCATTTTAGGACAGAATCAAATTCATCAGATACAGAAATAGAAACAAACCGGTTTCTGGAGTAAACCTACAGAAAATTAGGAGTGATGTTACTGTGAATCTATTTCCTATCAGCATAATAATAAGGTTTGTTTCACAGTAAACTGCGGTTCTCGATCTTGTCGCTAATACGGTTGGTGGTGGTGGCTGCGGGCTTCCACCGCGTGCGGGTGCTGGGGCGGCAGCACGTGCCGGCGGACTCGCGCGAGGCGCCCGTCGTGGTGATCGCGCCGCACTCCAGCTTCTTCGACGCCATCGCCATCGTGTGCCTCGGCGCTCCCAGCGTGGTCGCCAAGGCCGACACTGCCCGCCTGCCGTTCATCGGACGTACGTTCGCACCAGCCGCATGTCCGCTTGTGTGTAGCGCATGCTCCAACTGATCGATGCTAGCTTTTTTGTTCCTCGTGTTGTTCATGTCAATTGTTTTGTTTTTACTTTGCCTTTTTTGCCGCTCAAGTATTTTTCGAGTTTTTTTTCGCCATGAACGCTTGTTGATTTCAGCATTTTAGGTTGCGCCCGTCAGAAGTATTCAGTGCATGAATCACTTACGTATAATGAATTAGCCTTCACTGTGATTGAGAAACGGTTACAGAAAATAATATATCCAGATGATTCACCTCTTTTTGTTGCAACTCTTTCTTCAAGTTATTTAGGTCGTCATAAAGCTTATTAATTATAATTAGTTTTTGGATAGTTCTTCTTTTCCTTGAAGACACACATGAAACTGCAAATTCTGAAAGAGTGTTAAAAAAATCGTACGAACTAATTGGAATTCAGTCCATCTATTTGCTGTAAAAAGAACAACACCAATTTCGCCGCTAAGCACGTTCTCTCGGCCGCAGTCGGGAACATCGTTCACAACTCGTGGTAACTACACTTGAAAATTTTCCGTACTTTAGTCTGCAAATAAACCGCCTGAGAACCGCATTATGACGTGAGTGACTGCAGTGGAAATATCATTTGACGCTCATAAATGTAAGCTAAAGAATTCATAAAGTATATTAAGTAGGTATGTACGTAATATTAGAAAATCGGACGGTCGTTATTGTAGGATGTGTGTCAGAAAATAAAAGAGGAATTTGAAATTTCAACTGTTTTGTATCAGCATAACTGGTTAGGTTTATATTTTTTAGCCTAAGCCCAAATCAGTCTAACATTTCGATTCATTTCTGCCCAAACAATAATAAAACAAAAAAGCTACTTTAGATTTTCTGTTTATATTATATTTTTAAGTAGGCCTTCGACAAGAGCAAGGGCATTCCTATCGTAAATATTGTCCCCATTTAGTTTAAATTATTTTATCCCCTTTAGTAAACCTTTAACAATAAAAATCTATACAGAATTCTAGAAGTCTAAACAAAACTCTTGCCCGATCGTAGCCAGCTCTTAGAACCGGCGATCGATTGGAAACAGACACAAATAGTACACAGGTACCGTCGACAGATAACAAATAGCACCAAGAATTAGCCAAAATCAACCGTACTCCCATTTTAATAAGAGCGAAGTGTTTGACAATATAATACCAATATTGTGCCGTATACTGTACCTGGGTCGTCAGGCCACATAGTTATATAATTTAGTAATCTTGTCTATTTTATTTAAGGCTTTGCCTGTCTGTTCACTTTATCTTTTTGTTTTTATTATTTTTTGCTAGAATTATTAAGATACTGGTTTTAAAAGTTGAATTCATTAAGTAGCTGGACATATATTGTTTAAAGAGTACCGGTTATCTCCCAGAAACGCACTTGGCACAATAACAAATAATTTTGTTAATCTATCTGTTTCTTTTTAATTTGAGATTTATTGAAATATAAGTGTATGCAGTCTATTAATTTTGACTTACAGACCGATTTATAAATAATCCTACCTAAGTAGATTCCTAACCATATCAAAATCATCTAGGATTAATATAGAATCATCATCATCATCCTAGGATGAAAGGCTAGCCCTTACCTAAGTTGGATTCGGCTTCAGTCTAACCGGTTGCAACTAAGTTCCTGTGTTTTACAATAAGCGACTGAATATCTGACCTCCTCAACCCAGTTACCTGGGCAAAACGCTGCTCCTTAGTTAGACTGGTTGTCAGGTTTTCTTGCTTCTGTAAGGACTGTCAAGGATATGATAATAACAGCCGGGACTCAATTTAACGTGCTTTCTGAAACACGGATAAATATAGAATAATATTAAATTAATACACTTCCCTTTGTCTATCCATCAAGGCCTTAATTTATAAAGCTTACACAATGTAAATTAAAATTAAAGCCAATTGTATTAGGTATTAATCTACTCTGTCACTTGAGACAAATTTGCAACATGACTGAAACCTTAGTAATGTGACACGCTGACATAAAATGGAACCGTCGCGAGCAATACTTTACTTTGTTATTGTTAGGTTGGTACTCACAACACTGTTACGTATCTATAATAATATTAACTGACGCAGCACACTCTTTTGCTATATAAATAACACGACAATAAGATGAAAAAATAACACGTCATCGTCCTCCTAGCCTTTTCTCAACTATGTTGGGGTCGGCTTCCAATCTGACCGGTGGCAACTAAGTATCAGTGTTTAACAAGGAGCCTATCTGATCTCCACAATCAAAGTTATCTGGGCAATATGATAGATACCTCTTAGTTAGACTGCTTGTCAGACTTTCTAGCTTCTGACTACCCGTAACGACTCTCGTGGATGTATGAGTAATAGCCGGGATCCACGATTTAACGTGCCTTCCGAAATACGAAGGAACTCTTTATGACAAAGACCCGACTGACGTTACCCTGCATGATAATGCAAGCGATTATTCGAAGTTAAAAGTAGAATAATAATATCTACAACTTTCACACAGCACCATCTAGAGATCTAGACTCAAACTAAGCAGAGCATGTATTATGAGTACTAGATAACTGATAAACATACTTATAATTTCTAAATACATACATATTAAAGAAAAACTACACCCAGACATAGATCATGTGATACAAACATTTCTCCTGGGTGGGAATCGAACCCACAACCTCCTGTATCAGCATCCTGCATAGCAGTCAGGGCCACAAACCACTGGACCAACCGGCTTGGTAGTTATTTTATCGAGACATTGAAGAGGCCTATTGACATTAATCAAAATTCAAAACTCTAAATAAATCTGAATAAATATTTGCAAATAACACAAACATTTGCTTATAAAGTTGGTATATTATAACCACCTCCTTGACTTTCACGAAGGCTGTTAGCTACATGTTTATTCAAAAACACATTATAAATGTATAATTTTGTCAATAAAAATTGCATAAATGCCAATCTTTAACAGTATCGAGGTCGCCGAACGACTTTTTTTATTTAACATTGAACATTTCCTTAAATGTGATTCGGTGAGCGTCAGATTTGACATTGAAACCTTTTTTGCATTTTAGGAACAATGTACTTCAGTTAAGTAATAATAAAATGTAGTTTTATTGAACGCCAGCCTTTCTAGCCAAGTGACATTCATACAAATGTTAACGTAAAAGAAAACTTTCAAATGTATGGAAATGACATTTCGTTTTGACCTGTCATCTCCATCTAATCGAGAGATCTCTATTAACGATAACGTTTGCCAAATTGTTACTTGGCTAGTTTAAGACCTGGATAAGGTTTTCACACTTCAGCATATTAATGAATAGAAAAAATACAATTCATGGGAATATCACCTTTTCATTAAATGCTGTGATTTTAGGTCGCTTCAATCAGCGTGAGTGGTGATTGTTTCTATCAATTGTATGAAACTAACATTCCTTTTTTAATACATTCGAGTTATTTGAACAATTTTCCATGTCGGTTTGTATGAGGTGTCTTTTAAAGACGATATTGTCGCGATTTTCGAAACCGTTTCAAATCCATTTGAAGGTCATGATCTACTAAATACAACGGAGCGACGAGAAAAAAAAGTGATGACATACAAGAAAACAAATGAAGTAGTACGATTTAAAAAAATCTGAGGGCACGGCAGTGCCCCTGCCAAGTCTCGAGCAAAACGGGCACGGCCGTACCATCTTTTCTCGAAGCGATTCGCGGCTGTTTCGCCCCCCCTGTATCTTCGACGTGGACAAAGCTAGGAGTTTAGCTTTTCGGGGAATAATAGTAGGCATTAGAACAAGCTTAAGTTCGAAATTACATGCCAATTGAATTAATGGTTTAGGAGTTACGGTCGATCAAAGTTACACCATTTTGTCACTCACTGACTCACTGACTCACTGACAGATCATCAAAAATCTAAGGTACTTCTAGCAGACTTAGAAACTTCAAATTTTGCACCAAGATAGGTCCTTAGCCACATATAAAGGAAAAATTATAAAAACATTAAAAAATAATATGCCATAGAAAACAATTTTATATTTGCGGTTTGGCAAGACCATTATGTATGGATTTTGACTGCATTGTTAACTTTGTTCGTTGTTTAAGTACCTATTCAATTGGATGAATACATACATAGAATAGAAAAGAATAATATAAATGTAATACACAGACTATCATTAATACAAATTAATACATAAAATTCATAATTCATTAAATTAATAAAGCTAAAACTCCATTGTATTGCCGATAAATATTGTATGCGCGCTCGATAGATGGCGTTGTACGTGTCTGAATCGCGCTATGGTTTCGTTACAAAGCGCAGTCTAAGTAGTACTTCAGAATAATTCGATAATTTTCATTTGATAGCGCCACCTGTCTATGAAAAATCATTTCGAAACTAAAAAATATTGTAGTGATAATTGATATTCGGAGAACTTTACGTGTTATTTAGTTTAGTTTAGCTATAGTTTGTAAGTTAGTAGATATATATATGCATATATATATAAGTTTAAGCTTGTTTACATTAGAAGTAACGAAGTCTCAGAGAAGAAACAAAAGAGATAGAGATAGAGAATGGGTTCTAAGCAAAGCAGTAGCTGAAGTCCTAGAAATTATGACACCTAAAAAAAAAGAAAGAAATACACTTACAAAAAATAAATGAGATCCCACCAAAAACATTGAATGTAAAAAAATGCCAAGTCTCTCGATGCAGTCTTTCCATCGTAAAAAGTTTTGAGATCTCATAGAAGCCAAGTCCTATTCAAAATATTTTGTAGTTATAAATCAACATTTAGTAATTGTATCAATAGTTTTCTTTATATTATAATTATAGTGACTTGGCAATGAGCACAAATTAAAAGCTGCTTGATGCCTGGAATTATGTGCAAATGTTACTGACGAGACCAGTGATCAGATTATTTGTTATGTGTGAATCATGATGGTCACTACCGACTACATGCTCCAATACAATAATTAAGAATACCTTACGGGCCATCGCTTTATGAAAGTAAATGAATCGAGAGTACACTAAGACTGACTGCCGTTGCCGAAATTCGGTTGGGACGACACGGATAAACCAAAAGAAAATTAATTTTGTGATATTAATGTTTACGCATGCGGTGTGTGTAACTTTCAACTCCTACAAATATGCCGTTTTATTTGTTTCTTCTTGTGCTCATTGCCAAGTCACTATAATTATAATATAAAGAAAACTATTGATACAATTACTAAATGTTGATTTATAACTACAAAATATTTTGAATAGGACTTGGCTTCTATGAGATCTCAAAACTTTTTACGATGGAAAGACTGCATCGAGAGACTTGGCATTTTTTTACATTTAATGTTTTTGGTGGGATACATTAGACGCTATTGTGATAGAGCGCCATCTAGAAAAGGCGCGCGCGCAGTAACTTAGAGAAAAAGAGAGTCGTGACTTTGTCTTAAACATATATTATGGTTCCGTATCAGATTTTTTGCAAAGGCCACGTTATTCATTTTAAAAAGTAATTTGCTTTGTTTATTCATCTTCGATACTTTCTTTCCACTTGTTTCTTCGTATTCATATTAATACGATTTTTTAATAATGTCGAATTTAGATTTTTTTGGTCATGAATATATGTTATTTCATAACTGTTTTGGACAAGTAACCTGTCAAATCTAGACCTCAACAGTTTACCCGTGACCATGACACCGGCAAAGACATTGAACTCACCATTTTAATTTAAATTAAATTATTAAACAAAAAAAATCTAAATTAATGAAATATACAAAATCAAAAATTTCCATTAAAAAAATATGACTCTGAATTCACAGGAAAAAATATACTATTCCAAAGAATTTATTCTACATCACATATTCAAAAACAACACTATAATAAAATATAATTCTACTGAACATAACCAATGACGTCATGAAATCATAATGTGTTACGAACGTAAAAGGTTTTAATATTTTTAGCTAACCTTAAAAAAAACAGTTATCACAAATCCCTTTAAAACTTGCTCCGTCATAGTTTTGATTAATCTTGTTTTTTTCTGACCGTACGTGTGAGGTATCGTACTACCGTTATACCTTCTCAATAGACCTGTACCCATCAGTTTAGTGTACTGGTTTGCTGACCCTACCTTGTGTCAATGTTAAGTGTTTTTTGTTGACTTTACTTGAATGTTTAAGGTCAGTGTTTTTACGTATATATTTTTTTAAATGTTTATAAAACAGCTTTATTTATTATCCAGGTATAAGGAGTATTTATGTTAATAACCAAAGAGTAAAAAGTTGACTCGGCCCGAGTGTCCGTCCGTCTGTCAGTAAGGTTTATCTCATGAACCGGTAATTGCTATTTTCATAGATAATGTATTCTTATTCCTGCTATAACAAATAATAAAAATCAAGGTTAAGTAACGTTATGGTTGGTGAACAATTTTGTTTACATATTTGTTCTCTCATTGTCTTATTAGTGCGGACCCCTCAGTGTCTTGAGGCTGACTTGGACTTGACGACTGATTTTTAAATCTTTTAATTTAATTGTACATAGTAATTTTATTAATGCACACTCAAGACTACTTATTTCAAATTTAATTTGTTTTAATTACAATTAATATGTGGTAATATTACTAATTTGCAAGTTTTTGTAATGCATATACTTAAATCATGTGATTTAATAACATAAAATGTAATTAAGGCCCGAAAGACTGGTGAAAATCAGAATGTGGATACCTAACTAATTTTAAACGTGGCTTCAAAACTATTATTGACCAAAATATTATTAAAGAGTAGCCTAAAATAATATCACAATTTTGTAACTAAAAATAGAGAGGCAGATTTTTTTTTAAATATGACTTTTTTGTAGTTTACAAATGTTCAATGTAACTTTTGACATCTGATATGAATGGAAAAATGCTCTACTTAACCTTATCCATTCACGAATTCAATTTGACACACCTACTTATTACTTATGCAACAGTAATGAGGGAACAAAATTGTTATTCACAAATAATTCATAATTAACGTTTTTTTTTGAATCGTAATTTAAATAATAACTGAAAGCTTCTTAAAACAAGAAACCGTAAAAGTAAAAAATGAATCTGAACATAATTGAAATGAGCATAAATAAGGAAACCATCATTGAATCCCGTTTCAATTAATGTGAAATCAATTACACTTGATTTTCTTTTTATATTTGTGTTTAAAGTACAACATGCTACAAAGACACATGCAAACGAACGTTATTGGTAAAATGATCTTTAGTACATTGGAATAAAGGTGCTATCGTGGATATTGAAACTGGTATGTGACGTTTGGCCATTGCAAGCCTCCACAAATCACATAAAGTTTACAATGTATAATTTACTTTTTGCAGTCATTTACATCCCATTATTTTACAAATCCGATTCCCTTTATTACTTAAATTTGTCGTTGAACTTTAAGTTTTGTGATTTACAAATGATTAAGTATGTATGTATACTTTGATCGTTACTGCGAGTCTTTACAACCTACGAGTATATTGGTTATGGGAATTGATAAATGCTTTTAAAGAAGTTCTTGAAAAAAGGTAAACAAATTTCTAGTAACTATTTATAAAAATAAAGGAACATTTAACTAAGTGGTATTTTTGATAAATTAAAATTTATTATTTTATTTTAAAACGAAGGTTTTTAGTCGAAGCCATGCATATGTGTTTAAATTACATGAATAAGGTGCATAAGGCACACATAATCTTTGTACTTAAATAGTGCTCACAGAGAGAAGTCCTTTCTACGATCTAAAGGCAAAATAACTGAGACTGACAATATCTAACGGTCTTTACAAAACACCATAAATTTACACTGGCGGTAAAAGAAGAAGAAAAAATACTAAACTTAACAAACTAATCAAAGCCTTTATTATTTAAAAGAAAACTAAAACCGATTGACTTTTCTAGTGTAATCTACTAAACCGTTTTATGTTAACTACGTGTTCCTAAAGATTCACTTTTATAACAGCATATTATGTCGTTGCAAAGATTCATTGCTGTCAAAAGAATTCATTCTTCGAATAACAGTAATAATTAATTAAACCTTAGCGCACTTACCTCCTAGGTACTTGTTTTAAGCTTTTGCCGCTTTAAAAGCGAGACGCCGCTACATGAGCGAGTGTGCTATCTCGCTCCCACTACATCAGTACCCTGTAAATATCATAATACAGGGAATAATTATCAATTATAGCATATATATCATAGATTAACTCTTACTGTAAACGAAGAGTTGCATATATTAAAACTTAAACGGTATTCTGAGTGTCATTGCCTTATTGGTTAATGAAAACCCCAAGTTTAGTGAATAACATTGACCCAGTAATATTTTTTTGGCCTATTGCAAAAAAGGTGGTCTAGACCTGTTGTGCTTGTTCAAACTGCCGTAACATCTACTGTTGTTTGTTAAAATTCTCGTGTCACAACGTTAGATATCGTGTTCGTACGAAACTGCTTGACCGATTTTAATTAACTTTAATAATCGTATTAGTATTGCTGAGAATTGGTTAATATCTATTTTTTAAACTCCTCAGTAATAAGTATGTCCAGCTGTCACATTTTTTAAAACGAATGTATTATTTTTTATATATTCAATAAAAGCATTTAGATAAATGGCAAAAATTGATTGCCATTAAGCTTGGCTTTTTCAGACTTTAGACGGAATCCAGGTCCCCTCAACATGGTTTCTTGGAACATTTAGTGACGGCGGCTTAAAAAAATTCACAAAAATATAGATACCTAACTTTAAAGAAGACATATTGGTGGTTTCTTAGGTTTATGCGAGTGTTAGACATTAGAATGAAACTACTTTTACGGATTTTTATAGCGGTTTAATTTTAGATTTTAGTTCCCGACGTTTCGAAACCTTTGCAGGTATCTGCCCGTGACCACGACACCTGCTGATCCGTAAAAGTAGACATATTGGTACTCATTTGAATTGGAATCGAACCTAAACTCATTAATATAAATCCATACCTAAAACCACAACAACGTCACTACACTGCAATAAATTCATATTACTATAAGTGCTCTTGCATGGTACAAATAGGCCTTTTTGAATGATTCAAGGCCTTATATTACGTGCCGTAAACTGTTGGTGGAATCATTTTTTGTCAGAATTTTTTTACCTTCGTTCTTCCTATATATCAAGTTGTAAGGTTTGCAAGAAAACCGGTTTAAAAAATAAATATTTATCAAGGTTAATATAATATAACGTACCTATACATTAAAGTAAATTAATCACTTTAAACATATTATACAGACTAGCTGTTGCCCGCGACTTCGTTCCCGTGGGTAGAAGATATATGTTATGATTTATAACTGCCCTGTTTTTTCACATTTTCCATTGTACCTATCTTCGCTCATATTAGTCGCAGCGTGATGGTTTATAGCCTAAAGCCTTCCTCGATGAATGGTCTATTCAACACAAAAATATTTTTTCAATTTGGACCAGTTGTTCCTGAGATTAGCGCGTTCAAACAAACAAACAAACTCTTCAGCTTTATATATTAGTATAGAAGTATAGATATATAGAGAAAATAAGTATAGAAGTATAGATTTACAAATTGTCTGTAATATTTATGTCTAGTTCATCCTAAAGTGGCTTAAAGGCATGAGATTTAATGACTTAAAACTATTTAAAATCGTCTCGGTATTCATTTAGAAATGGAATTTAAATCAAACCAGTTTTGCATAATTTCTATATCTATGAAGTTACATTATTTTAAGTAAAATTAACTATTGACTTGGTGTAAACTGTAAAACACGATCAAATGAATAAGTGTTTGGGGCTTGCCACCTCTTCTCAATAATGATTTCTGCTCTAGTAGAAAAGAGTTCCTTTACAAATGGAGAATAGTTCTCTATCTCGCTCACACACGTCTTAATAAAAGAGGTTATTTTACCCCCCCTTCTCTTGAGATTATATGAGTTATTTATTGTGTTTCGATGAAGAACTTTCTTACAATAAATGTTTATAACATTGCCGTTAGTAGTTATGCAGTGATATTAAAATTCAACATTTGAATTTTTGCTAAGCTCTAATTGTATTCAACAAATGTACATGTTGAGATTTTCTTTTAAGGCTAGACTATAAAACGGAATTTAACAAAGATTTCAATTATTCTATCATACAATTTTGCTATCATTTGTCTTAATGCTTTTATTTATTACTTGATCCATAAATAAAGCGTTTATTATAATTTGTTTTTTAATTTCTTGCATAAATTGTCTAGTAATATGCTGTGTAGATGCTCTCTTTGGATCTAGTCTAACCAATTTAACGTAAAATAATAATCTAACAGCCCAGAAGCGGTGAAAACTTTCACTTAATCACTGAAATTGACGAGTTTACAATGTATACGGTAAATGCACTACTGAACAATTTGAATAATCTTTATCTCGAAACAGTAAGGTCGAATTTTGTAAATAATTATGTATAGTTAGTTGTTTATGCGGTATAATTTGTGCGCATCATTAAAATCTTATAATCGGAACTAGACTAAGTCTCTTTTATTATTGTTCTGGAGCTGGCGCTACTCCTCCCCTTGTAATATGCTGTCACGCTTTCATAATAAAGTATTTGACTAATACAATACAAATCTAATCTTATCTAAAAAAATATTCTAATCTATAATCTAATCATAGATATCCAAAAATATATATACTTACATTAAGTTGAAATCTCGTGTGACGTCACATATCAGTGAACTTTTTACCGACAAGTGACGTCATTGCCCCACTTCCAAGTGTTACACCGTCTTTGATGCTTTTTATCTCCCTACTATTTTATTGAATTTATAAAAAAATACGTATATTTTTTTATTCAAATCGACCGTACAGACTTATTCTATTAAAAAAATTGAATGCTGTAAGAAATATTCTTTAAAACCTGGAGATGATCCCTCTAGACAATAAAATATTCGCAATGCGTCTAAAAGCAGTGAAACTGTTTTCTTTCGCTTGTAATGGTAGAGCAACTAAAACTCCATTTGGCAAGACGATGCATCTTCAAGCATCTAACATGACAGCAAACAAATGTAACCACACTTTTTGTCCACTTATACGGAACTAAATTGTACTTACCGTTACTGATGGTGTAAAGTATAGTCAGACTGTCAGATAGGCTAAAATTTATAGCTTTGACTAACATTCTTTGACTTTAAAATTTTGTTCCGGTTCTATTAGAATTATATTTTAGAACATTATATTCGTAAAATACATAATAATATAAGAAAAAAATACACTCTCATACATATCTAATGCAGTATTATGCGTGACTAAAGTGATAACTTAAGCTAATCTGCTGAAAGCAAAGAAGAAAACTTCACCTACTGTTGCCGCACGTGTGAGAGAAAGGGAAGCAAGATAAAGTGGAGACGTAACGCGTTACGTTACGAAACGGTTTACCCTTCTACAAGAAGCTGTCACTTCAATAAGGACGTTAAAATGTAAATGTCTTCTTTCATAGCTAGAAATAAAAGTATTGCATTTCAGTACTCATAACAACCTATTCCAGGAGGAGCAATGATGGGCATGTGTATCAGGCTAACTTATTGCCTATGCATATAAGAATTATCAGAAAATTACATATTAAAAGAGTTGCTGGAATTTAGACCTGCAACTGTGTGCATAATAATTCAATCCTTGAAACCCTAGTTCACATAAATACTAAGACCTTTGTTTAGTCCTAGCTACCGCATTAGGTTAAGTAACCTGTAATGGTAGATTAGTGTGATAATTAAATAAATAAATGCACAAGTCATAGTTAGAAAGAGGCTTTAGTTTAAAAAGTTAGTGTTGATAGCCAACTGTTAGGTAGATACTGAAATATCATGATAGTTAACTATATATTAAGCTTACATAGTTATAAAATAACAGTCCAAAATGTCAAATGAGCAAGCATTTAATAAAATTTGAAAGATAACTCTCAAGGACAAGTATTCGTAAAACAGAAAAATCTTTGTTCTACGCGGGGATCGAACCCTCGACACGTCGCGAACATTGAATTTGGCGCGATGACCTTTACACCGCTATCGGCATTCAAAATATAAACCGCTACAACTGTCAGCTGTCACTGGAACGGGTTCCTAACGCGGAATGGAATGCCTCAAGTTAACTAAACAACTGTATTTGGGGACACGTGCGTTTTAGTGTTTATTTAACGTGTGTGAACAAAAATTATCATTCATATGCTATTTTAATGTTCAAAGGTTTTATAGTGCCACGTTTATTCTTTGTAATGTTTGTTTGTTCGCGATTTTTTTTATATCTTTAGCAAAGAAAATTGTTAAACAAAACGGTAATTGTAGATAATATCGTAA
This sequence comes from Trichoplusia ni, assembly GCF_003590095.1. NCBI lineage: Eukaryota > Metazoa > Arthropoda > Insecta > Lepidoptera > Noctuidae > Trichoplusia > Trichoplusia ni. The sequence goes on from NC_039487.1 coordinate 12,001,690, forward strand.
TTAATGATAATACATTCTGTCTGTCGTTCCGTCTATCGCCGGCGTGTACCATAAGAACCGAGAAAGCTAGACGGTTAAAATTTTCACAGATGATATATTTCTGTTGTAAATTTATTTAGATAAAAAGTCGAGTTTACTTGGTACAGTCATTGTTTAGCTATAATTTCCCTTGTAACGAACCTTCATTATCGCAAATCCGACTCGCACTTAACTGGTTTTACAACTCAATGAGTACGAACTCCAAAAAGTGTATGTGACAAGTGAATGTTTTTTTTTATTTTGTTATTTCTCGTCCAACAATTTCGTGCTAAAGCTTTCTCTATTCAGCCGCTCGGTCAGACTAATGATCATTTGGGTTTTGGGTAAGACCTGTACTAAGCTTAGGTATATATAATTATGTTACCAAGTAACACAAACTCCGAAACTATCCGTAGACAAAAACAAAATAAAACTGATTTTTGAATCCGGTTAGCCATCTCTATATAACGAATATTTTATAGTTTAGATATTATAATAATATTGTTACAAAATTTCTTCTTCTTTACGGTTAAAATACTCAGTGCTATTAAACCTATCGTTACAAAATATAATAAAGTGTAAGTCGACTGTCAGACTTTGGTATCGTAACAGCTTACCGTCAGAAGTATTCAAAATGGTAACAATAAGAAGACCTGATAAAAAAGGTTGTAATCCTAAGTGCTATTGAATTTTCAATTTATTAGATTACTTACAACCTGTGATTAGGGTATTATTAATCATATATAATGGTGGTTTCTTAGGTTTACGCGAATGTTAGACATTGAAATAAAACTACTTTTACGGTTTTCATCGCGGTTTAATTTTAGATTTTAGTTCCCGACGTTTCGACACCTTTGCAGGTATCATGTTGCCCTGCCACCATAATTGTTTCAACATATATAATGGTTTAATTCAAATATGTATAAATTCTGCCAAGATCCGCGCAGAAAATTGTACACCAATAAAATATCGTACGTAATAAATATCTCTATTTAAGGCCAATATTTTCTTTTATTATCGTTACAACAATATAAACTCTAGCCAAGAACCGCAATCCGTTCTAATTTCCTGAGTGGAATGACAGCAGATTCGATTTGTTTTGCTGTTGCCCTACGAAGCAAAATTGGGCCAATTACAAAGAAATAAAACAGTTTCGAGTCTTCTTTTCTGATTGTATATTGCAAATACATAATATGTATGTTTGGAACGAGTTGGAGTTTAATTATAGATGTATTTGACATTGATATACTGAGTCTACGTAGGTTATAAAGGATTTTTGGTATTCCCAATTCAGTTTTTGAGGTTTTTTTTGGGATTTGGGTCTGACTAGAAGACTTTTCTATGGCTTTGAATGACTTCGATATGCACCAAACACAAGCCCTTTCACAGTTAAACATATTAATAAAGTGGGGTTGAGGTTTCAACTAGGGTTGATCAATGCGTGTATTTTGTGAGAACATAAGCTTATTCAATTGTTCTCCAGATTCTGGTATGTCCAGGAGTCACATCAACTCAAATTTTGTCGGGAGCAAAATTCAAAATCACACTTTATGTCACAAGGAAATAAGCCTAGGTATTAACATAACTAAAGCAATGTTTCAAGACTTCGTGGCAAACAATTCATTTGGAAATCTTAATTGGCATAATTTCTGCACTGTTTGAAAATTGAATTTTATTTTTATAGGGCCCTGAAGCCGCTAATATGTTTCATCGGGAAAATGTCTTACTTGGCTGGAGGGATGGCCATCACCATCCGTGGGAGGCAGGCTAGCCGAAAAGAGGCCCCAATTCTGGTGGTAGCCCCCCACTCGTCGTTTTTGGACAGTTGTATTGTCTATGCCACCAAAATGTCTTCAGTCATCGTCAGGAAGGAGAGCATGGACAATTACGTTGGAAGTACGTGTTCTAAGTCTTCTGGGTTCTGGTGATGGGGTTGTGGTGGTGGTTTAATTGTTCTGGGATTTGAGTCACTGTCGTTTGGGTTGTGCCACCGTTTTTTTTGGTGATGGTGTATATGTTTAACGTGTGCATGTTTTAAAGTTACTAAATGTCACGTTTTATTTAGATCCATTTTCAATTTTTGTTGTTTTTTTGTGATTTGGGCTCGTATTCAAACATAATACAGCTGAAAACTTGTCGGATCCTTGCTCTAAGATTGCATACCTATAGAAACAATTATTTTTGTGTAAAGCAAAATATATTAGGTCGATCCGTTTTTACAAGAATTTATAGTACTAGTATTAGTGTCCCTCTGTTGGGCAAAGACCTCCTGTTCCTATAACTTAACGGTTTTTTCGTGGAACACGCCAAAACTTTGATTCCTTTACTTTCAAGCTACGTAAATATTTCGATATTAATGCACGTATTATATTTCTTTAACTAGTCTACACATGTAGACTTGACAAAGACACATTGAAAAACTATTTATGTATCTATTTAAACTATTATCATATGCCAAACAAATTGAATGCAGTACTGTACGTGTGGACACATAAGTGTTACAGCTTTCATCCATTCATTCTCGCATCCATGTCTAATCCGGAACAGAAAGGCGACCATCTCCTCATGAAGTAAGACTGTTGCGATTGTGGGACAGAGACGTCGCTCTATACCGTGTAGAGCGCTATCCTGCTCCCACAGCTGCGTAAGGTAAACTTTACATAGTAGTGGTAGGACCCCAGTTGGATATCCATGGACGTTTGTCTTTTGTCACGTTTGTATGTTTTCTCTAAAGCTTTGTGTTAACGTCCATAGCGAACAATGCATGTGGAATCGATTTTGTTCAGCCATTCATTCGCTTTGTTCGGGCCTTATTTAGAAAAGGCTTCGATGTGACGTTGCTTCTATATATGTGTAAGTATTTTAAGTCTAACTAATGTAAAATCTTGAATTCCATTGGGTTTCTAGATCTTCAATTGTTTTATTTTTATCAGAAAAAAAAATCTCCATCAGATATAATATTAGTATAAGACTGAATAATATCAGACTGCTAGTTGTTCGTATGGACAAATAAGGGCGACAAAAAATGTTTGTATGTGGAAAGCAAAAGACTGAGTGATGTGGCGTGACTCAGTGAGTGTGAGAGCTCATGTCCAAGCAGACCGCCTTAGGCTGAGTTGACACAACACTATCTACTTGGACTTGTTTTAAACCCTAAATGGCATGCACTAATAATAACAAAATTTCATATTGGGTGATCTTGTCAAATTGAAACCTATTTTTATCTCTATCTATTTTATGCCCAAATAAGTTATATGGTTCATCATAAAAATTATCAAATCATTTATACGAATTTGGTTACTTAGGAGTACCTTAAAACTCACATTTTCTCTTCTCCCTGCGTGCCTTACCTGTGGATAGAAACGGCGCAACAGTCTCCACAGCACAGCACACATTCATGTCAACAGAATTGATCTCAGTCATCGATAATCTATCATTCGGTAGCGATCCTGTAACCTAGTACAGTCAACAGCAAAGGCATACGAATAAAGTCAGATATTCAATACTAATGAAAAAAATGCAGCCATCTTTCTGGGCACGTTTCCCGACTTTGGCAGGGATGAAGATGTCTTTTTTGACGCTTTGTTAATAACGTATATTTTTCATTTTATATTGATATAGTTTTAAAGATGTAAATATTAGTTTATTTTAATTTATTGTAAAAAATGAAAAATAAAGAAATTATGCAAATTGATGAAAAACATATTTAAAACTAATGAATAATCAGTTTGTATCAGAACTGTGTTGCGTCGAATTGATTAAAAAGTATGTTAACCGAAGTACCAGCGAGCTTAGTATAACCTTTCAGATCATTTTTGACCATCTACTTTTACTATTGAGTATACCTAGGTATATACACAGTTGAAGTATTGACATTCGCCATATGACATGCGCACTGCGTACGGCGGATGCATTTCATGTTTGTTTTATTATTGGAATTAAACTGTTGCTTTGGTAGGTCGTAGTTCGATGTTCTTAACAAGGCTTTCATTCTAGTTGATATCAATGTTTGTCCGACGTGGGGACAGAAAAAGCGCCATGTCGAGCACCAAAAAAAAAATTATGGTGGGATGTATCACTCGGGAAAAAAATATAATTTTACATTGAATATATGAAGTATTATATTCTGTTATACAAACACAGCAATTTAAAAGAATATCTGGAACAGAAAATGAATAGAAACACAGTAAATTAATTTAAACAGTTTGTAACAAAGTTGTGGTGGAAAACATGGCCGATCTTGCTACAGTGGGTGCTTACAACTATAATTACAATGTGAGGAGTCATCAGCGTGTAATAATTGTACGTCTGATACACTTACTTTCACAAACAGTTCATTTAATAACTGTTGGAAGACTTAAAAGAATCTATCATTTTATAGAAACAATCTTGAAAATGATTCTTTATTAAATGATGCAACGGTTTCGCACGCAGTTCGACTCGTGCCACCGTCGCGTCAGCTCATGACTCCGGTTGGGTCCGAAACTAGTCATGCAACAATCTCGATAAATAAGCAGGAGAAACCGTTGTATCATTTAAGAATCTATTATATCGTATGAGTGACACTAACCTACATTTAGGGCTAGATAGATACTAATATCACTGATACCGGAATGAATTCTCTTGACCTATCCTCCTATGTTCAAAATTTCTTCGCGTCACCCACGTAAACACGTCTTTTATTTAGGTGCCCATACCTAGGCACCCATTACGATAAATACAACTCTAACTATAGTCCATTAGGTTCATTTTCATATTTCCTTTATTTTATTACCCAGAAGATGACAAAGAGATGATTAACATGGCTGTTAACACTATGCCTTTGCTTTATTGCTTAGTTCCTGTTTTTCAATTGTGGTTTTCAACGGTTTTCTTTTTTATTACATCAAACAAGCTGTATAGCCGTTAGCTGTTTTATGGCAGGTAATAAATGTTGTTCAGTTACTAAATAATATTGTTTAACAACAAAAACTTGCAAATAAAAACCTGCTGAGCCGACCTTCATACAAAAAAAAATGTCGAAAAAATCATCAAGAAAATCGGTTCATCCAGTCTGAAATTCTGAGGTGCAACAAAACAAAAATATTTTTTTGAAATCGATTGAGAATTTGTGAACTTCAGTAAAATAATGGTAAGTATCTATCATATTATGGATATTTTTTTTTAAACAAACTCTAAAATCCTCATTGTTGCTAGTCCGACTCGCACTTGACCGGTTCTTTAAGTTTTTACATTGACTCATAAATGTTATTCTCTTTTGGACAAAGATTTCATTAAATGTTTATTTAAGGGATAATTGAGGGACCTCAAAGCGTCCTCAAATTATGTGCTCAACAGTTTCAAAGTAAACAATTTAAATAATAATCGACTGTTATTTTTATTTGCATCTTTCGTTGTTTTAATGTCCATCATAATTATGTTTTCCGAGATTCGTACTCTATTTTGTGTCAAGAACATGTATTTGTATTTGTGTATTTGTGTCATTTGTGTCATGTATTTGTGTCATTAAATATTCATCAAATCTTCTATAAAAACATTATAAAAGTTACATTTCATCATCGTTTACTGTGACACAATCAGCAGCGTAAATTAAAAACAACGCTAAAAAAACAGGATATACTAAAAATGAGATCGAATCCACGCAGGCTGTATAACTAGACTTAAAAATGCATGCTGGAATATCGAATCAATACTCGCCGCTGTCTGGCGAGCGCAGGGCTCCCTACCACCACTGTCCTAACTAAAACTGTATTTGTGGAAGCGAGAGAGTGATACACGATGTAGAGTGCCGTCTCTCTTCTGCAACTGCTTTAGTTTTACTTTTACAAATGATGGTAGATGGTCTAGTCGTCTTGAATGTTACTCGGCTATCGAGATCGTGTTTGTTTTTCTAAACTGCATGGTACTGCAAGCAAGCCCTTGTACTAATATTAACTCAAGTCAAAAAACTTGAAGTTCATTTAAAATCAATACTATATTGCTACTTTTTTTCAAGACTTTAGATGAAGTTTTGTTAATTAATAGATACACATTTAATATTAAACATCAGCAATGATCACGCACCGTAATCCCTCTTGAAATGTCAACGACTGATTTCACATCAAATATGCTTAGCCATACATTGTTAAGTATAGTATTTTAGGGCTATATAGTATACAAGCTATGCTCGTGACTTCGCCTGCCTGTATGTCATTAATAGCAGCGAAATGATGACCCTCCTTTAAAGTTGGATAAGAGAAGTTGTTTTAATCCGAGGTCTGCTCCCTTCAGATCAATGTATATTTTATCGAAATCTGTGCAGCTGTTTGAGTGTGAGGAAAGAGGAGAGCAAACAGACACACACACTTTCGTATTGATAATATAAGTGTCATTCAATAGTGACGTGAGACACGAAATGCTAAGGCTTCTCGCCGCCTCAGACTTAGCTATTATAAGGCTGGGAGACAAGGCCAACTCGCCACGATACGGTATTCTAACCTCTAGTCTCCGAAGGACGTTTATTTATTACTAGTATCTTCTGTTTCATGACTCCATTTTTCTAAATCATACTATCAACATATAAGATGAACCGTCAGAAATAGATCTAATTTGTAATTGGAATGACAGCGCGCTGCTGGGGAGTTGCACCGTTTCTTCTCTCACAGCTAAAGGACTTAGGAAGCGGTGATGGGTGGGCAAAACTGGGTGCTGTCCAATGTAACCTGACCTTCAAAAAGTGCTATTTAGTAGCCTAATTTGAATAAATGAATTTTGATTTGATTTGCGTTTTTTTAATAAACTTGACGTTTACGTAAAGTTAGTTCAAGGGCTTAAGCATCGTCAGCGTCATTATCATCCTAGCCTTTTCCCAACTACGTTGGGGTGAACTTTCAGTCTTCTGGATGCAGCTAAGTATCAGTGTTTTACAAGGAGCGACTGCCTATCTGACCTCCTCAACCCAGTTACCTGGGGAACACGATACTCTTTGGACTTTGAATTTAGAAGTCTGGTTGTCATAATTCAAAGTTCAAGAAATCGATATTTAAATTAAAATATGATAACTGTATCGACAAGCAATTATCGATAAATATAGAACATTAATAAAAGATGAATATTATACATTTAAGTAGTTGCCAACATAACCAATGGTAACTCAAAATCAAGCATTTCTATTATTTCATGTCAGTTTTCTGCATTCAATTCTAGTATTTTTTATGGTAATTGAAACTGTTTATTCGCCGTCGCTCGCGTGCCTATCTAGAGTTTTCTAGAAAACATAGGCTCGTTCTAGGTTTCATGAAAAACGCTAATTTGATTTGATAAACGGCTGTAGCGTGCAGGACCTTACTAAGTTAAAGGGCAATAACCTATTTCATGTTCTGAATTTTATTTAACTTAAAGAAATTATTTAGGCTCTTAAATAAAGTACCAAAAAGAAGAAGTAGGTATTGGTTAGTATTATATACATAACTAGCTGTCCCGCGACGTCGTCCGCGTGGTTAGAAGTTCTATCGAGGTAGAATATTTTTCCCCGTTTTTGCCACATATTCCATTGTATCTTCGCTCCTATTAGTCGCAGCGTGATGTTTTATAGCCTAAAGCCTTTCTCGATAAATTTTCAATTTGGACCAGTAGTTCCTGAGATTAGCGCGTTCAAACAAACAAACAAACTCTTCAGCTTTATATATTAGTATAGAGTATAGATAATGGTAACATAGGTTTATATTGACCTATATCTATAGTATACCAATATTGTAGACAAAGTCTGTGTGCTTATGTTATATGTACGAAGTCTTTGGACCTACTGGTCAACTTTTGCCACAGCCAAGTTATATTTTAGCGGCAAAGCTATAAAATCATATTTTGCATGGGTAATCGTATTTGCATGGGCATGGTTCAGCTAGTCTAGAAAATATTCTTAAGAAAATAATCAATTAAAGTCAAATGATTATCATTTAATGTTTTCAACATTATATACCAACCAATCTTAACACTTAAATATCTTCAGAGTCATAACTCTAAGGTTAACACTGTTACCTTTCGCTGTGTCTATCGTTAAGCTATTAGCGAGTCCGGGACAACTTCCGTGTTCCATCATAGTGTCGGAAACGAGATCAAATTGAAAATCGATTAATCGCTTGCTTCTGACATACATACATAAGCCTACATCTGCTTGCAAAGGTCAGCAAAATTTTTAATCACCGATTTTTTTAACTGGTGTTGTTTCCCGGACATGTTTTCTCTACCTTAGATTTAAAACCCATCAAATGTCGATCTTAATGGTTTTCGTTTTTACTATTAATTTAAGACTTATTTAATTTATTTTAGATAAGTCTTAAATGTCTTTTTTATGAAAAATAACTACCGAAAGACTCCATGATTACTTACAAAATCATGCATTAGAAGATCAATTTTGCACGCATATTAATATTATCTGCTGGTACACACATGGTCTCCGTTTTGCTGATGATAGGTTTTAGAAGTGATAAATAACTTTCATAGAAGTGTAAAATACTTAGTAATAAAAAAAAATGATTTTGAATAGTAGGTATACACGGTGATTTTTTAGTCGTCTTACAAAAGGAGCCCAGTTCATGTACCCGACGTTAAATACCCCTAGGCGCGATTATTATTTTTTCATCCTCAACTAAGACAATAAGTACAAAGAAAAATTAAACAAGAGAAATCTGAAAATACTCTTAAAAATGATAAAAACGCTGCCGCCCGCGCCCCTCACCATTATTACAAGGCTCGGACTGCGCTTGCAACGGAGCTGTGTTTCTAAAAAACTACGAAACGAAAAAATGCATTTTTAATTTATTAAAATCTCTTATATACCTATTTTTTTATCATGAACGTGTTCTAGTCATTGGATACATGAACTGGGCTGCTTTTGTAAGACGACTAAAAATCACGGTGTATAGTACGAGTATATTTGAAAGAAATTACAGTTTTACGAGAAACTTCCGGAAAAATTGGACCAATAAAATGTTCGCCATGTCACAACCGGCTTTAAAAAGGAAAATCTTCAGATTAGATAGTCCTGTTACATTCTTGGTTGCATCGCCTTGGAAATCCGCTGCTATCTTATTCCGCTAATCGCATTGCATTTTACGGCTGCGTACCGTTCTAATTTTACAGCACCAGCTTTTCCTCGCTTTCTCCATTTACTTTGTTCTTCTCAATGTTTAGACTTTAGCTATAATAAATATGCTTATTTTAACGCTCCATTGGAATGAGTAAGTACTAGAAAATTGTTTCTATTGACATTTTAAACGTTTTGCTGTGTAATAAATATGTGGCTTACAATATTTCCCGACAATACGTACTTATGTAAGAATTTCTACTTAATATTGTATAGCGAAATGTAGGAAAATGTGTTTAGAAGTATAAAGAACACCGTTAAAGTAGTTACATTGTTATAGAACATAAAATAGGGATGACGACATCTTTTTTTTCAATTTCTTTCCGGTCGATTAATGAGTAATAGTGTACTTATACGCATTTTTTCTTTTGTCCCGCAAAAATAAATTGATCAAATTATAGTCAATGGAACCCACGCGTGACATCACTTTTGTGTATAATTTTGCGAAGGTGTTACCTACTTCACTAACCCCCTATACTTAATGAACTTAAAAGCAGTTTATCTTTGACAATTTTTGCTCTCCAAATATGTCCAATATTTTTTTAAGTGATCGTTTAGGCGGAGTTACAGTTTACATATTTTTGTGTTTTATACCCAGTCGACATCCGTATGTCAGATCTATTGATGTTAAAATCAGCCAACATTGAGTTGACTACAGATCATTTATGCAACTTAATTTTCTTCAAATTACATGCTAATTTAACACCGATCATGTCCAACCGAATAAGGACATACTAATCCAATCCCATTGCCTCATTAAAAGGATTCCCATAAAAATATGTTAAGGTACTCATTGAGTGTCTCGTATATTTTCAGAGCTGATAAACTACACACAGCCCGTGTACGTGTGGCGGGATGACCCCAACTCCAGGCAGAACACCATCAAGGAAATCATTGAGAGGGCTACCTCCAAAGAGGACTGGCCTCAGGTATGGATAGGATATCCTTAATCATCATTTGTATCTCTTTTCTGGCTCGGGTTAACTTCATGGGAAGAGACTCGGTCCTTTTTATTGCTTACACGGGGACAAAGGTCCAACATGTAGAGGCCTTGTTGAGATTTTTTGTCCAAAATGTGATATCTAAATAACAGGGACCATCCACTTCTGTCCTATAAAAGAACAGATATGAACGGCCCAAGGT
>NC_039487.1:12012974-12183589 GCF_003590095.1 Trichoplusia ni
TTTTGAAATGAATTCTTTGCAGATGTAATTTGTTAGTCACTGAATTTTAATCTTAACATGAAATATGATGGACGATTAATTAAGGTTTGTGTTCATCAGCAACCAAAAAGCAAGACGCTAAATAAATAGTAAAAAAATGGTGTACATTTTTGAGTAGTTATCATTTGCATCATCATCACAGGCTTTTCCGATTGCACGCCACCGAGATCCACGTGAAAGCTCGCAACGCATCGTTAAGAGGTGTACTATGACATAACAATACCGAGTCACGTACTTAGAATATAATAAAACAACATGACACGTATAGTAGCCATATGGTACTTTAACAAAATAAATGAAACCTAACATCCCACAGATATTAAAACGCCGCAACGCAAGTGACGTGCCCCGCTTACGTTAAGCCCGGGATTCGATTCCCGCTGCGGGATCGGTGTCACACGGCCGCAAACAATGGATATTTGTCTTTCATTTATTTTTGTAATTCACATCAAGCCGCTTGACATCCCTTTATAAACAATTGTGAATGAATGAACGATACATTTGGATGGGATTAAGAGCTGCCCAATTTTTTGACAGTTATTGTTTTTGTTTTTTCTGCGACGGACTGTGATGTGTGAATGTATGAAAGTGAATGATGAGAGAGCCTTTAATAGAGCTAGGTAGGTACGTGTGAGGTAGAACATTTTTTTTTTTATTAGGATGCACGAGTTTGATATTTTAAATTAATTTGCTCTGACTGTATAACTTGTAATCACTCAGGTTAGTTTGAAATTCAATACAAATTAACATTTTTATCAACATTCATTTTTTATGACCAATTATTTAGAATTGGACGAATTAAGTACTTTTATAATTGAATTAGTTTATGTACCGGACGCCACTTTAATCATGACAGTTGCTATCACAAACACTACAATAGTATAATTGAATATATCGGCAAACAATAAAGGCATTCCATTAATATTTGATTAGCATTACAAATCAATTCACTGTTTAGACCAGAGCACTAAAATGATACATAGACAATTAATTGAATACATGTAATAATTTGGTCAGTATTCAATTAAAATACTAACGAATTTGTAGAAGAGTATTTGTTTTATAATTATAAATTAATTCACTAACAAGTGAATCTAGGCACAATTTAATTGATTTTATGTTTAGGTAACATTGTTCAACATTATAAAAAAATAATTTGAATGAAAAACAAACGTAAGATACAACGGACTAATGTTACTATAAAAACATAGAATGTATAAATTTGTTTCTTTTTTTTTCAAATGTATCATATAAGCTGAAATAAAAACGAACCATAATTTGTTATCCAAAAGAAGGCAGAGGCGTAAATGTTTTTTGCATCTTTTAAGTATGAATCGTCCTCACAAAAGCTTCTATAAAAAAAGTTTATAACTCTATACAAATTCAAGCAATGATTATTTGGTGAAGCCCAGAATTCAAATGTTAGGTAAAGAGGGTCAAACGAATATCAGATATCTCTCCAAGAAATCAATTAGCCAACTAATTACAGGAACGTTAAATTGATCTTCTCCCTCGAGTGAAAAGGAAAAGAAATTGTCTTTTTAAATTATATATGGTTAAGGCATTTTCTCCGTGGAAATAAGAATGTATTTTGTGATAAATATCTCTTGCAAACTGGAGTTGTCGGTATGTTTCTCTTTAGATATGTGACAGAAGTGGTACAAGGTGTACAAGGAGTATTAGAATTTAGATTGTAACGACCATTTTTAACCCGAACCAGGTAACTTGAAGTTGAATATAAAAAAAATCGTAAAAAACAAAACGAAGATATCAAAAAAACATTCCGAACCGATTGACTCCAATTTCTTTTAGATTTCTAAGTAAATAAGTAATAACTGAAATAAAATATTCGAATATAGACCAACCATTACAATATCATAAAAAGTCACAATCACGAATATGGGGTCATCAAAAAGAAATTTACGCGACTTATTTTTGTCTATGATGGTCTAAAACCACTTTAATCAAATTTACTTATTAAAAACCAATAATTTGTGATTGGAGCGAAGGTTCTCGTCACAGTACTAGGCACGTCACGTTTTCGTCACCTATACGGCGAGGTAACGGAGTCGTAATGACACAAATACAAATTATTAATTGGCCCAAAAATTTACATTTAATGATAGAATTTCCTGACCCCTGAACTAGTGTAAACTGTATTTCAGGAGCCTGTGTCTTCACCTGTACATAATTATATAACATAGTTGGTACAATAAGAATGTTATGTGACTGCGTTAGCAGCAAATCTGTAATTAAATTAAGCGCATATTGAAAAATAAAAGAAAGTAATGACACGGTAACGCAATGGTAACACGAGTGCCACTCCATAGTTACCGCTAATGGATATCCGTGTCTCCCCGCACTTTTTGCTGAAGATCTTTTTGACCTGGATGTAAACCATTTCTGAATTACCAAACAAAATCTCTTTAATATTGTTTACTATCTATTGTCCGCGGACTCACCTGCTACTAGTCGAAAATTTACTTACGGGATCATAAAATCGGGATAAAAACTATCTTTGATATCTTTGATATGTTGTCTAGCCTTAGCAACTTCACTGGCCAAAGAAGTGCGAGCTACTGAGAGTGGAGCTTGGACCTTTGACAATGATTCGTAATAGTTTTACTCTGCATCATTGTAGATGTTTTTGTCCAACCAAATCTTTTCGTGAATTAAGGTAGTCATTTTTTAAGTTTCTTAAAGAAATTAATTGGAAATAAACAGAAAATGTGTCACAAAACTATTGAATTCAAGTCTGTACTTAAAACCGCACTCGTCAGTTTTTTGGTGGGCAAGGAAAGAAAGAGATATATAAACGAATAAAAGAGAGAGATCTGTCGCTTGACGTTTATAGCAGACCAATCGCAACACCTATTTGTTAGTCTAGGTTATAGTCTCTCTACACTTTAATCTTAGCCAAGTCTATGAGGATTTCCCTTATAAACTCTCTGCGTAAAAACCTTAGAAACAAATGCATCTTGGTAATGTTAGGCACGTCCAGCAGGCAATCTCCCTCATTAAGACTTGTTGATTGGCCAATTTTAACACGACGCCATCACGTCACGACGTCTCCCATGAGACGGCCGCGTCGGCCTCGATAGCAGAAATTGAATTGAGATGGAATCTTCTAGACCTTTGTTTAATTTTTATTAAAAATGTAATTGGAATTATAGTGTTATTTCAATATTATTTGGGAAGTACAAGACTGAGAATGCAAGTAAAGATGATTGTACTTAGTAGTTTATGGATCGGGTTAAGTAAATTAAGTATGGTTTTTTTTTAAACCTATTTTTTTGTCATTTGATACTACTTTAAAGTACATAATTGTAACATCCGAAAGCTTCAGCGAATGAAAGAACGAAATGTCTCAGTTAGTTTTTCTTAACTATAATTTAGTAATTATGGAATTTTGGCTTAAAATTGTTTTATTTCAGTGAGTGATATTTTTAGTATTTTCTTCACATCACGTGACTTCCATCTTACAGGACAGTTACAGTTAGTTTAAATAACATCATTACTAACATAAAGTTGAATGCTTGTATGTATATATGTTTGTCACGTCTTCACGGCTAAATGGCTTGACCAATTTTGATAAATCCTGCACATAGGAAGCTTTGATTGCAACATCTAAACCCCGTCTACTTAGAAATACTTTAACATTTCTGTTAGGGATTTGATGTATCAATGCAGACTTACCTACGGGAAAAAGCTTGTTTATAATGATGACGTGTCTCTTCCAGGTTCTATTGGCAAGGTGCGATATGCATAAAACATTTTTCTCACGTAAAAGGTAATTGACCTCCTACCTTCTTGCTACGTGACTACTTACCCTCGTTATAATGTTAAAACGGTACTTTGCAAATATATTGGCGACGTTAAAACTTCTTGGTGGAAAAAGAAGTCATTTCTTTTTTTTCTAGTAATGACATCGTTTTCTCTAACCAGCTTGTAATGTACTTGTTTTTTTAGGAAACATTTCGGTTGTATTTTTTATATAATGATGCAATATCATTTAGTCTAAGGCAGTATATCATTAAATACATGGAAAAAAGAATTATCTTGCAGTACGAACGTAATACCTAACCATGTTCAAAACAATCACCAATTACGTTGCGTATGCTAACTATGTTTATTTCTTAGCTCTCTGCATTTGACATTTATATGCTTTGTAAAAATGAACTAAAGAATAACTGCAACAAAAAAATTGTCTTTAATTTCTATTGCTTGAAGTTATAGCGGCCACAGAAATACTAATCGGTGATAATTTCAACTAATGGAGATATATGAACGGAAAGACAGCGGATCCTTAGTAACATTTTTTTATAGATTCGGACTTGAAAAATGTATGCTAAACCGAATTCTACTTACCTAATAGACCAATGTTGGAACCAATATATTGGCACCAACATTGGCTGTAACGCCATACATCAGAATAATTGGCCAACTGGTCAGCATAGTTGATGTTGGTCCATATCTCTTAATGACCAGTAATATCTCCCACGTTAGGCTGAGTGCGTACTGAGCAAGTCTAATTGATTAAACTAATAAACTTGTATGTGCCTTTTTGGTATGTGTTTCCTCATACTTAAATGTTAAGGTATTATGGAGTAATGACTATTATAAACAATCAAATGCACTAATATCAATATTTTTTCAAAATGTTTAAAATGTTAGATCCCACTGCTGGATCCCACAGTGAGATCTAAAAGAGGCTAAAAACAACTTATCTAAAACAGGCTAAAAAAGGCTAGAGTCTTTACGCTCTATTTTGTAATTTCTGGAAATAATTATAGTCTATGACGAAACGAAACTTTTTTACTTAATAATACCGGCAACTTTGTATGTATTCAATTTATTTACAAAAAAATATTATTGGCTGGATTGAAAACCTTTTTTATGGACGATTTTTATTTTAATAGTTTTTTTTTTAACAATAAAAAATCCGTTTACACGAGTAAACATGACTATTCGATATTAAAGTACCTTGCAAATTAAAATTGAAATATTTTAATTGTTTAACAGTAAGTGTGTAACTAGCTTTTGCTTAAATTTATTGCCTCGCTATAAACAAGTGATGAATGATCTGCATCAGCAACTTTGACAAATTAAAAATATTCGACAACTTTGTAACGAATAATATAAAAGTAACATAAAAGGAAGTTGCCAAATTATTGCTGGCAAAACAACTTTATATCCCATATCGGTTACAGTCGTTTTCTTTATTATTTCTAGTAGGTAATTCAACATAAATTGTCCTTATAAATCGAAAATGATCCCGGGAACATACAATATGGATAAAAACTATCTTATGTGTTAATCCTAGTTATAGACTATCTGCGTACCAAGTGTCGTCAGAATCCATTTTTTGGTTTTTGCGTGAAACAGGAACAAACGTCCATACATACAAACTTTCGCATTTATATTGGGAACGGAAAATTAATAAATAAATTTAATTTAATTGCTTTCACTTTGCCTTTTAAAAGATACATATCATGGCTGTCACAGACTAATAAAAACCTAATGAACTTAAAACATAAGAGTAAACCATTAACCAACCAAAAAACTTATCAAAAAGAGATTGCATCACAAATTGGTACTAAAAGTAATGAAACCTCTATGTTACTTATTATTTCAACAAATTGGGCACTTCTACTAAATTAGTGCCATTCATCATTTTGTATTCTTTTTTAAAAAGTAAACGATCTTCTCATCTTTGCTTAATAAAGTTGTTATTATCTTGTAAGTGGTAAATGAAATTGGAAAAGGTAGGTCAGGATATCCAGAATAAGTAATTAAATTAGAACAAGATCATTTACTCGGATATAAACTAGTATAACTCCTAGAATACTCTGAATAATATCACGTAGTTGATTTCTGTAAAGGCTTTCAAAATGGAAAAAAGATTTCTAAGCGAAAATGAGCAAAATTTATTTGCTATAGGTTCCATCAATTCGCAACATCCATAAGGACAAGACGTAAAACGAATGACTGAAAAGTTGATGTAAAGTGAGCTTTTATCGGAAGTTCTTTTTTGTATCTAAACAAAAAGAAGAGATCTCCAATCTAAGTTCCCATAATATTACTTCCACACTTCGTAAATAAAAAGCAAAACATTCCGGAGTGTACACAGACGCCTTCCATTACCCACAATGACAAGCCGACAGTTTCTTTGTTTACCGACCTCATACCAAAGCGAAATGAAAAGCACAACTAATAATGAACCTTAAAACTCCTAAGCAGGCCGAAAATAAACGAAATTTGGGCCAAAAAATACTTGGCCATGGTGTTCCGGCGCTTAAAAGTAAGTATTCAAAAAAGATTAGCCGTTATACAGGGTGTGTTAACATTAATACCTATACAGTGGCCGGAAAACATTTGCAGCGGGATAATGGTGGCCGCAAAAAGTTAATGGATGCTTTCGCTACCTCCTGTATGGTCCCATTCGGCATGATTCGGCAGGTTTCGGAATGATTCGGCTCTAACGCTTGCGCATTCTCTCCGTTAGTGTTCCGCTGTAGGTATGAATAGATTTGTTTTCAGCTTATGATCGATTGCACGATTTTGATCAGTAAATGGTGTTTTTTAGGTAATTTAGTGTTCTCATAAAAAGAGGTCCTTTTAAATGTACTTGGTAAATATTATTTTGATTTATCATCTGTATGTTTTAGGTATTTTTAAAACAATATTTCTCTAGAAATAACTCATAAAAGATTTAGATGAGATAGACAAAAGATTTTTATGCATTACTTTAAAATGCAACAACAATAAACCTAATTATTATTTTCTTCTATAACCAACATCATTTATTCATGGTACGGAACCAATCTGGTCCAAACCCTCACTGGTTTTATGTCCCATTTTATAAAGTACCGCACAATATTTTATACTGCAGCCGCAAACGCGGCATACGTTGGCAGCGGAGGGTTAGGCATTTATGGGCAATAAGAGCAGTACATTAATATTGAAGGGTTACCCATATTTCATACATTGAGATTTTGAGGTGTGGGTCAAAGTTATTAGATATTCGACGAATAAATTATATTATTTTTTATTGAGAAGTAGATTTAACTTCATACATATGTAATGAAATGAGGTTTCATTAAATTTTGAATTTGACGCGCTTCGCGCGTTGACAGGTTGTCCAATCAAGATAGAGGACAGCGGCCAGAGACGCGTGATAGAAATGGCGGATTTTGTTTAGATTTCTTATTTGCATTTATATTTTAAAAAAGACTTGTTGAAATGATATAATTGAGGAGGCGATATCAGTTAACTTTAATGTCGTTTCTTTGTATTTTCAGGTAAGATTAGTGTAGTTGTCATAGTTAAACTATTAGTATTGTAATATAGTAAAGGCGTGATGAATAAAATAAAGCTTTGTATTTTCAGAGAAACAAATTGTGGTTAATTCGCAACTCCTCAACAATATAATAACCTTATAAAACGACATTTTTTTTTAACTAAAAGAAGATGGAGCGACTGCAATTTGAATTTACAATGATAGCCTCATATGATGGCAAATCTAATGTACTAGCCATAACCTCAATATCTACAGAAGAAGGAAAATGCTATGTTCTACCTGATGAGCTGAAGCCGGTGATTCATCATACATATATTGTGAAAATGAACACGTTCTCAAAAATAAAAAATAGCATTAAGAAAAGGCATCAAAGTAGAAAAATATGGATAAAATTGGATGAAGATCTTAAGAAAACATACATAGATGAGGAAGGTAATATACAATTTCTAGATCAATATTTAGAAGAAACTTGCACAAAACAACCAATTGACAAAAATGATAATTTGCAACATATCTTGGAAAAAATTATAGAATCTACTACAAAAAAAGAAAATCAACATAACCTGAAACACATTTCAGAGAAATTTATTATTGAAAAGTTCACTAGTAAGAACCCTAATGCAGTGCAATGGATGGAGAATTTTGAAAAAGAGTGTGAACGCTTTAATATTTCAAAAGATGAAACAAAAATAGATATATTGCGGTTGTTTTTAGAAAAATCTTGCTTGGATTGGTATAGCTCAATGGCCACAAAATTTACAATAAAGGCTGAATGGACTGAATGGAAAGACAAATTTCTAGAAACATTTAAAAACCGAGGATGGGACATAGTCACATATGCTCTTGCATTCAGGTATAAAGAAGGACTACTAATTGATTATGCTATAAAAAAAGAAAGGCTTATTCTAGACACTAACAAGTCAATAGATTCCAAAACAATGATAGATCTTATTGCAACAGGTTTACCTGGATTTATCTTAAATAAGTTAAATAGGGATGAACTCAATGACACTACTGATTTGTTCAATGAGGTAAGAAAATATGAAGGTATGATGTACAAGAAAAACTCAACTACAGTAAAGAGTGGTACATTCCTTTATAAAAATAAAACTACTGAGAAGAAACCATGTAAGATTTGTGAATCTTTGGACAAAGGAATTAGATATCACCCGGAGGAGACATGTTGGTTTAAGAAAAATAAAAATGAATCTGAAAAGGTTTTTAAACCTAGAAATATAAATAACAACTCCATTATTGAAGTAGATATAAATACTGAGGAAAAAAACTAGTAAGTACACCATTAATCAAAATCAAGCTTTTATTAGAAAATAAACTAGAAGTGAACGGTATTTATGATTCAGGATCACAGGTCTCTTTAATAAATTCAAGACTAATTAAAGTAAAAGAAAAAAAGGACAATGTGAATATAGCATATATGAAGACGGTTAATGGTGTGAAAAAAACAGATGGCTTGATAACAATAAAAATAAAAATATTTGATTTAGAAGAAGAGGTGGATGTATACGTCGTAGAAAATGAAGATTTTGAAGATTTTATAATTGGATTGGATATGATAAAAAAATTCAAACTAACTCAAAATGAGGACTTGCAGATAGAACAAAAGAAAATAACAAATAAATTAGATGGAACTTCTCAGCATAACAGAAATGAAGAAAAGAATATAAAAACATTTGCAATAAATTTTAATGAACACATAGAAACAGAAGAATTTATAAGTATGACAGACCATTTAGATACCGAAAAGAAAATTGAGATAGAGAAAATTCTAAAAGAATATAATACAATTTTTGCCAAGAACAAGTATGATATTGGATCAGTTAGGGCTTATGAAGCTCACATAGATTTAGTAGTGAATAAATACTGTAGTAAAAGACCATACAGATGTACATTAGAAGATAAGTTGGAAATTGAAGAGCAAATATCTGAGTTGCTAAAGAATAATTTAATAGAAGAATCCTACAGCCCGTTCGCTGCTCCAGTGACATTGGCTTTTAAAAAAGGTGAAAATAGAAAATCCCGCTTATGTATAGATTTCAGGGAACTAAACAAAATTGTTGTCCCACAAGCTCAACCTTTCCCATTAATAGATGATTTAATTATTAAAACTAGAAATTGTAAGTATTTTACAATTCTAGATATAAATTCTGCTTTTTGGTCCATACCATTACGAGTGGAAGATAAAAGTAAAACAGGATTTGTCACACAAGATGGCCACTTCCAGTGGACCTGTCTTCCTTTTGGTCTGAAAACATCACCAGCGATTTTCCAGAGAATTTTAAGTAATGTTCTGAGAAAACATAATCTTACAGGATATTCCGTAAACTATATTGATGACATTCTGATATACTCTACTACATTTGAAGAACATATTAAACATATAAGAAGAGTATTAGAAGCAATAATAAAAGAAGGCTTTAGATTGAAGTTTACGAAATGTACCTTTGCTTCAGACTCAGTAAAGTACCTCGGCCATGTAATTCGGAACAATTCGGTGAGTCCACTAAAGGACAATTTGATCTCGATAAGAAATTTTCCAACCCCTAAGACACAAAAGAATATCAGACAATTTCTAGGAAAAATCAACTTCTACCATGAATATATCCCAAGAAGTGCAATTATTCTAGATCCATTACATAATTTATTAAGAAAAAATGAAAAGTTTGTGTGGTCAGAGAAGTGTGAAGAATCATTTAATCAAATAAAAACATATTTAAGTTCTCAACCTGTATTAGAAATATTTGATAAAGACTTACCAATAAAAATATTTACAGATGCGTCTTTAGAGGGTGTTGGGGCAATATTAAAACAGACACAGCTAGACGGTAAAGACAAACCCGTGGCGTATTTTTCAAAAAAACTAAATGAATCTCAAAAACGGAAAAAAGCTATATATTTGGAATGTTTTGCTATGAAAGAAGCAGTTAAATATTGGCAACACTGGCTAATTGGAAAACAATTCACTATTTACTCAGACCACAAACCTCTAGAGAACATGAATATCAAATGCAGGACAGATGAAGAATTGGGTGACCTTACATATTATCTATCTCAATATGACTTTACAGTAAAATATATACCTGGTAAAGAGAATATAGAAGCAGACTGTTTGAGCCGAAACCCTGTATTAGAATCAGAAGATAACAAGGAGGATCTATTGAAAATAGTTAATTTAATACAAATAAAAGATATAGTTGAAGACCAAGAAAAAAATAAAACAATAAAAGTAAAGAAACAAAATCTATTATTCAAAAATAAAATCTATTACAAAACAATAAAGAAGCATGAAAAGATTATACTCTCAGAAGAATTTAGTAAAAAGTTTATAAAAAAGGTGCATGAAGATTTATTCCATATTGGAATCAGACAGTTGCAGAAAAAAATAAGTTCAATATATACAGCTAAAAACCTAACAAAAAATATCATAAATATTTGCAAAACTTGCGAAATATGTATAAAAAATAAATCAAGATGTCAAGGAAAATTTGGCTTAATGTCACAGCTGGGACCAGCAACAAAACCATTTGAGATAATGTCAATGGATACTATAGGGGGTTTTGGAGGATCTAGGTCAACAAAAAAATACTTGCATCTTTTAGTAGACCACTACACAAGATATGCATTTATTGCGACTTCAAAAACACAGAACGCAAGTGACTTTATAAAACTTACAAAGAAAATATTAGAGACAGATGAGATTGGAATAATTATGACAGATCAATACCCAGGCATCAACTCAAAAGAATTTAAACACTTTTTGCAGGAGAATAACATTAAACTAATTTTTACAGCAGTGAATACACCATTCTCGAATGGGTTGAACGAACGATTAAACCAAACAATAGTAAATAAAATAAGATGTAAAATAAATGAGAAAACAAATAAGAAAACATGGACAACTGTGGCAAGAGAATGTATACAGAAATATAATGAAACAGACCATTCTGTTACAGGTTTTGCACCAAAATATTTACTGGATGGTACAAATGTCAATATTTTACCAATTGAAATTAAAAAAAGAGAAAATGAAGACAAGTGGATGGCTGATAGACAATTAGCATTAGAGAATACAATTAAATCCCATAAGTATAACAAGAAAATGTTTGATAAAAATAGGAAAATGCAAGAGTTCGAGGTCGGAGACAGTGTATATGTAGAAAATGGAAATAGACTGAACAGAAAAAAATTAGACGAATTAAAAATAGGCCCTTTCAAGATAATAGAGAAAATATCGAACTCCATTTATAAGATTGACACTGGACACAGAAAAACAGAATCAACTTTATTCCATATAACGAAATTACAACCTGTCACAGTAGAAGATGAAGTAGAAGAAAATGAATATGAGGATAATTTGTAGCTACATTATATAGATAGATTATATTTTTTAGAATTTTCGCTCTGAGGGGGGGAGATGTAATGAAATGAGGTTTCATTAAATTTTGAATTTGACGCGCTTCGCGCGTTGACAGGTTGTCCAATCAAGATAGAGGACAGCGGCCAGAGACGCGTGATAGAAATGGCGGATTTTGTTTAGATTTCTTATTTGCATTTATATTTTAAAAAAGACTTGTTGAAATGATATAATTGAGGAGGCGATATCAGTTAACTTTAATGTCGTTTCTTTGTATTTTCAGGTAAGATTAGTGTAGTTGTCATAGTTAAACTATTAGTATTGTAATATAGTAAAGGCGTGATGAATAAAATAAAGCTTTGTATTTTCAGAGAAACAAATTGTGGTTAATTCGCAACTCCTCAACAATATAATAACCTTATAAAAGTATATCTTTTTAGCAACTCCTGCTCTGAATGAATGCAACTGCATTAAGATCTATGCAATTTTAATTCATGATAGTCTTTGTAAATGGTAGAATAGCACAATAAAACCTGTCAACCAAAAGACTAAGAAAGATTGTTTTTTTTTAACGTGATACCCATCATTTTGCCAGCACACAGCTTGTGCCTGAAAAGTTACTTTTTACGATATAACTATTATGAGATATCAGGCATGACTTCATTGCTTGCTAGATACAATACAATGAAAAGCCACAGCAAAACGAGCATCATTACAATTAAGCCTTAGTTTACAATTCAAGGCATTTTACATTTTGTGTAATAATGCGATATTTGTTCGCCCGCATAAATACTAAACCACATTGTCACTATGTACTGATGATATGTCACACTTATACAGCTGCTATTTTTGGTAATCTGCTGCCTAATTATACCAGCCGACCGCGACTCATTGTAATTAATATTTTGATGGAATTAAAGAGCTTCAACCAGAGGAACTGTGGATAAACTACAACTGTAGAAATTGGTAGGTCACAGGTTAAAAGCTACGCTTGACATGGTCAGTCTGAGGATGGGTTACCATCTTATCATAAAGAGTTTCTCTTTATTTCGGAAGACACGTTAAATTCTAGGTCCCGGCTATTATTCATACATCTTGGATGGTAAGAAGCTGAAAAGTTCGGTAATCATAAAAAAGGAATATTTTTACCACAAAACCTCACCTGACTATCACAAAAAAGAATCTTTAACACCATAAGGAAATTTAAAATAGACATACACAAAATAAAATAAGGTTTTTCCAAACCACCTTTCAGAAAAAGAAGAAAAGATAGAGCTCTTAGTCCTCGTTTTCCCTCTAGACACAGCACCCGAGGATAATGAAGGCGTTTCCCCCTTATCCCCTTTGCCCCCCCCCCCACTGGAATAACTTCGCGCGGAATGCTCCCGGTTTTATTAAGTTGTCTGCCACCGAGATAGCTGCCTAATAACACTTGTGGTACGTATCCATAGCCCTAACTGACTAATGATGGAGAAATGCAGGTTGGATGCTCAGATGTTTGGTTCCATGATTCCTGGAGGTGCTTTGTTAAATGAGTTTTGTTATTTTTGGCATGGGACGTCTTAGAAACGGAATGAATATGGCTTTACTGTAGATATTCTTTCCATGTTTTCCAGGCACTTTTTAAAATAGGCTGACTCTCTCCGGTCGCTACCGAGCAGTCGATGTTACGAGCTCAGCTGACATGTACTCGTCTCGGTTAAACGACATCCAATACCGTCTGCATAACGATGAACCAGCTTTGAGTGGTGATATTACCCAATATAGATGTAATAACTGTGATATCTTAGTTAAAACTAGTATATGTTTCATATTGGTTAATATTATGTGTGTATTGGCCTTTTAGGCAGTTGAAACAGATGATTTTCTATGTGCTTCAATATAAATACGGTACTAGAAAGTCTTTTACATAGTTAAATACGTTGAGTGCACGTTTACACGCGGAATTGGTCGTTGACCGGACTACCGGGAACAGCCAGGACACAGGAAATATTATATGACAACCTCATTCACCCTCGTCCACATTACTAAGCAACGAATAAGCTCTGATTTATTTATTGACATTAATTACTTATTCTGAAATAAGGATTATCAATACAGTACAGTTGGAAACACAAATGTAACACAATATTGACTTAGATTTACTATTATGAAACTCTACATTTTAATAAACGCTGGCTCATTATACGTAATACAAAACTTTAACAAAGAAATAGCTTTTAATAAATAACCACTTAGTACTTATACTTTTAATCAGTAAGCCGCACTCTAGAAGTAATAAACATAGTACGTCGTTCAGTGAGCAACAACGCCTTTAATAGAATAGATAGTAATGCCTCGTAAATATAATGTCGTCTTTACATGACGGACGGCGTGTCAGGGTCAATCACACATTGTTACACAAATTAATGTTCTGCCACGATGTTCATACTGCTGTGTATAAAATGATATACAAATTGATTACAATGTTAATGTAATATAGGTTGCAGTTGTAATTTATGTCCATTAGCAGAAACGTGCAATTATGTATAGACTAGGTTCTGTAGACTGTTTCGTACCTAAAGGGTGGAAACGGATCCCTGTTACTGAGGCTGTATCTCATGAACGGAGATAACCAGACAGTTGAAACCTTCACGTATGATATAAGACTGTTACCCTTATTTTATTTATAGCAACACGGGTGCTACAGACTCAAGTTTTAAATATTCTCTTCTCCCTATTAAATTATTTCGTAATTTAAAACCTCTTAAATTCAACCATATAATTTGTAACATATAATCACGGCAAACTTTATATGTGAATTAATATTAACTTACAGTATATATTTATTTACATACAAACAGTAGTCTGTAAGTAATAAGCCAAGTAACACAGACACAGACACACGAGCTCCAGACCCGTACAGACACGAGTAGGTCTAAACAAAGTGAGCTAGATCTGAATTTAATTAAAACCGCTACTGAAGACTGAAATTAAATTAAGACCATTGCAAATATTGTCTAGTTCATAATGAGTACTGTGCGAATGAGTTGTATGACTTGTAACATAAAAAATACTAAATAACTCTAGAAGACCTATTCATCGGAATGTACAAATTAAATCTTTAGGAATTGGTTCCCGACTTGGATCTTTTGAAGATTTTTAAGTTTAGACCACTCATTCATCTGTTGACTCTGACAACATGCCTTGTTACCACAAATAAATAAAGCTATGTAACAAAGCCAGCCTCCGCTTAACTTATCCACAACAGAAGTCGACAAACATTGAATCTTACATAACATTCAATAAATAACAGCAGCTGAACTTGTTTACCCTGTATCTGTAAGTTCGTGCGAGCTTGTTATAACACGTTGTGTGTCATGTTGCAGGTATAAAATGTCCGGTGTGCAGCAAGTTTGTGCTGCCGGACGACATCGAGTGCCATCTTGTCATGTGTCTCACCAGGCCACGGCTTTCCTATAATGGTTAGTATATACCTGTCTATTATAAAATGATAGTTATGAAGTACAATGTAACATGAAGAAGGATTTGAGGAGTATGGAATATAATGTGATAAAGTAGAGCAGATTTTATTGGATCTTCTATAATTTTGTATTTAAACAAAGTGTGAATTATTCATGTTGAGAGTTCACGTTTGTGATGTAAACTTGTAGGAAGTACTAGATCACGATCAAAATAAAATAAATGAATTGCTGATATACTTATATGGAAGCGTGAATACCTTCACTCAGTCGTCTGAGGATTCGTAAGTCTTCAAGAAGAGAAATATATGCAAACTGAACCCTTAAATATTTCCACTATCAACAGTTTCGTTTTAAGCTATCTAGAATCCCGCGGATATTCCTTACAAATCAAATTACGTGTGACGTCTCGTTGCCATGGCAACCCCCGGCGCGATCCAGACAGATTTAACATAATTCTCGAGCGATCCGCCAAGAAATAGTGGAAATAGGCTCCGAAGAGGCTTTCTCACTAATTAAGGCGAAGACTTTGAGTGAAATACCTCATTTAACATTTATGAGAGCGTCTTGCCGGCCAGGATACAATTATACTTGTCCAGAATAGCTATTATTACTGTATTCCGTAGCGCTTCTAACGCTGAAGGAGATAGTATTTAGTCTGTAACTACTTTAGTTTTACTATTTAAGCATAAACGTTAAACGTTCCCTTTTGGTATATCGCCAGAAATGTAAGCTGTGATTTGATGTGGAAATGATCATTAGTCATTTAGCTCATTTTGTATTAGATTGTGTACTATTTCCCTGGGTTTTAATCATATGTTTGTGTGGTGTTTCAGAGGATGTGCTGAGCGACTCCAAAGGCGAGTGTGTGATCTGCCTGGAGGAGCTGTCCGCTGGGGACACCATAGCCCGCCTGCCCTGCCTTTGCATCTACCACAAGGGGTAAGATTATCGCTCAATTTATAACAAGAAAATAAACAGTCGTTTAGGATTCAAGGAGATGTCCATACATTCTGAAAGACTGCTTATTCTCTTGTGAACGACTACAATAACTTTATGATACGTCTAAACTCTCACCAGTTTTAGACCCTGTACTTGACTTTTAGAACCATGTATAGTAAACGATGATCGCATTGTTCAAACGTTTGGGAGTGGCACTACAGTTCACAAACCCTTATTTTTCCAAACAGAAAGTCGTATTACAATAAAGATGCAACTTGTCTTCTTTATTATCATTTTGCGCAGTTAGCATAACGAGTTTGTAACATTGACAAGACGATTAACTGACTAATGTCTATGTATTACACAATACTACTACGTATAACGCGGGTTTTCTATACGTACACTAGTCATTATGTAATCTTCTATATTTCTTATTATCGATTTATAGTAACACAATAGAATATCAATTATATTGCTGACAGAATAAAGGGCTGATAAAATTAATGTTAATCTGCTGTTATGTATCAAAACATTTTGCTGTAAACAAGGTAATTTGTATTTCTTTCTTGCCAACACAGGAGGGAGATACCTAGCTAAACATATTTTATTATGAATATTGTCAAAAAGTAACTGCAATTTAATTAACTAAGCATTGCATTAAACAAAACAGTATTTATTACATTAATTGTTATTCAGCACAATCTTTAGATAGTCCAAGCGTGATTTACGTTATTTCCTTGTGAACGCCGACAGTAGGAACGAGAGGGTTTCACAACAACTCGCCGA
Source organism: Trichoplusia ni (assembly GCF_003590095.1). NCBI lineage: Eukaryota > Metazoa > Arthropoda > Insecta > Lepidoptera > Noctuidae > Trichoplusia > Trichoplusia ni. Next base: position 12,029,875 of record NC_039487.1, read on the forward strand.
TAACTTATCAGATTCGTGGATAGTCAACGATTATACCTTATCATAGGGAAGTTACAACGAGTGGTAATTGATCGTAGATAATGTGTGTGATAAACTAACAGCTGTTTTTAACTGACTACCAAGGGGTAGCTGTTAGATATAGTACTTTTAATGTAGACTTGATTAATCATTATTTTATGAATTGGGAAACACGTGAGCACGCTGCTCCAAGCCCTTATCTCCATATTTCCATGTTAAGAACCTCTCCTAAGCTGAAAGCTGTTATGTAAACACATATGCAACATAAAAGCCCTTTAGCGACAAAGCTACTCTCCTCCAGTGTAGGGCTTCAAAGGGACCTAGACAAAGCCCCGATAAGGCCCTCAGCCCTCGAGCCCCGATCTAGGTCGCCCGATACTCGCCTCGAGAATATTTGACCTGAACCCAACTAGAATACTTGTCTGCCTCAACATTGCTTACACATTTAACACATCTTTAAAACATTTAAAATACATTTATGCAGCTTTTTGCGTCGAGTTAAGACTGAGTGCGCCATCTGTTATAATTATACTGTACTAGTAGAGTGTTAATTTAGTGTTGTCATTACTAGATGGCAGCTGTTATTATGTGTCCTATTATCTTGTTACGATACTAACCCGTGCGTTTTCCGTTGTGTTCCAGATGTATAGACCAATGGTTCGAGGTGAACAGATCGTGCCCGGAGCACCCCGGCGACTAGTGGGGCGCGGGAGGCGGCCGTGCCATGTCGCGAGTGATACTTTTATACTGAACTGACTGTGCCCGCGGGGCCTTGTAAATATAAACTTATGCTAGTGAGATGTTTTACCGTTTAATGATTAAACAAAAATAAGAAAAAAAACAAAGACAATTATAGTAAACGAAACGCTATGGGAAATTCTCGGTGGAGTATTAATAATACTTATAATTGTAAATTTTACAACGTTAATATTTAGTTCAACGCGGAAATGATAGTTTGTTTTTATTTGATATGTATAATGTAAATTATAATATACCTGTATGTATAGTGAACGTCTGTTTTGTTTCGCAGTAAGGTATATATCGAGCGAGCGGCTCCGGCGCTCGCCTTACTTGTCTGTTTCTTAAGCTTATATATTATAATATATGATTTGATCTTTTTCATCTTGATAATAAAGTTGATTTGTTTCTAAATTTTCTAAAATTGTTTTCATTGTGTTTTCCCCATTTTAAACTTAGGTATACTGTTTTACGAAGACTATTTCACTCAGAATAAAACAAAATAGTTGTGTACAGTTACATTTATTCATGTTCCGTCAGAAAAAATACATGAGACCACACGGAGATGCTTGAATCTACTTCGTAATGAATGAGTAGCCTGATGCATTCAGTTGAGTCTATTGTGTTATAATACTATTACAATGTTAAATATGCTTCTAAATAGGAAAATATCTAGAAAAGTACACACAGTATAAAGGTACATAGAATAGACTGGTATTAGGTAAGAGTAAAGTAACCTAACAACATCTATTGAAACACATATTTTTAGAACACGAAAATATTATGGTTTTACTTAAATGCTTATTCACAAAATGTCACTCACATGTCTATTTAAATATTATTAAAATGCCTCAGAGGGTAAATATATTTGTATGCCTATGACTACAATCGTGGTTATTATATAATGTTGAATTTTTCAAAGAGCTTATGTTTTTCTAAGACACATTGAGATATTTTCACACACAGAAAAATTACAGGTAAAATGTCACACGGATTATTATAGACAATGAAGACAAGATAATCGGAATTACTAATATTTATTATAAGTATATTAGGTCCCAATACTTATTTCTAATCACTCCGTAGTATCAAGGTTTTCGTAATAAATTTCAATAAAGTAATAAATAGTGATCTAAGGATTTCAATTTATAATTTGTTCAGTCAAACATTTATCATTTGATTTTAGTTAAAGCGCCCTCTATCGACTAGGAAAAACAACACAATACAAAAACTAAAGGCTTTCTAATCTAATCAGTTATGAAAATGTCGACGAATGTGATCACAAAAGAAACAAGCAACGAATCACAGCACTTGGTATGTATACAGCGTGAGACAACACTGAACAGTACTCGAAAGTACTGTGTACAGCGCCCTCTGACGACTGTAGGGTAAGGCAGGTTGGTTAGGGAATGAAGAAATGTCCTGTACGAGCGGGTCCTCACAGCGGGCGGGCCGCAGCAGCAGCGGCCGCAGCAGCGGGATGCTGCGGGTGGTCGGGGGGCCAGCGCGGCAGGAACAGCGCCGGCGGGAAGGGCGCGCGTCACCGCAGGAAGCCGCGCGCGCGGGACCCGCGCAGCCCGCGCCCGCCCGCCCAGCCCATGCCGCCTGCGGGCAACACACTCGTACACATCCAACACTCGATGGACAGCAGGCGTTTTCCATAGAGAACAGTGTGCATTGGAAATGTTAATGTTAAGAAACTACAGGAAAAAAATGGATTCCTTTGTACAAAAATTCTGCATTGAATATTTATTAGAACTAAAATATCCCAATGGTGACACTACTTTGTCCAGTTTCATTTTGCTACTAGATTCTAGTAAATCTCATTTTTAAAAGTGAATCTTTCTGAAATACATATGATATGAACAATTAACAAACAGTCTTACCCATCATATACTGCGAGGCGGGCGGGAAGTGACCGAAGTGTGATGCTCCCATTTCCCAAGCACCGCGACCGCGTCTGTCACAACAGGTATACAATGTTAGCAGAAAGGCCTTTCAGTTCCCTACGACCAATATAATCCCTTTAGTAGTTATATGTGTCATACTATACTGCATACTCACAGATGCCTGTAGTGCGCGTGCATGGGCGCGGCGGAGGCGAAGCGCCCGCGGTCAGACACGGCGATGCCGCGACGCATGCCTCTGTAGGGGGAATAAACGTTATGATCCAAACTCCTTTAGAAATATCTTTTTATACAAATACTTTATATATTATACAATAATATTGAGAATATTTTGACGAAATATTGCATAGTTTGAAATGATGTTAAATTCTGGGGTATAAGATACGATCATCACATTGAAAATCAAACACTACAATATAAATTATCTCTGGATAAGGTTTTAAGATGTAGTTGAATATTACCGAGAGCCTTGGGTAGCCGTGTAGGGCTGATGCAGGGCGGTGAAGTCGTCGACGTGCAGTGAGGGCGGGCGCGACGTGTTGGGCGGCCGCGAGCGGAACGCGTCCGCTCCGCCCTCCGTGCGGACACGAGTTAATGCCACTGATGATATAAAGTTATTGATTAGATGCCATTTTATTACAAACTAGCTGATGCCCGCGACTTCGTCCGCGTGGGCTTCAGTTTGCAGCGCGCGGTAGTTCATGTTTGTTCATGATTGGATATTGACGTAACCGTCGGTAAAACAGTGCTACGGTATTTAACAGTACTCAGGGTTAGAACTTCATTACTGAACCGCTAGATGGCGTTGTAACATTTTTTTAACTTTTCGTCAAAACTTTCTTCTTGTTTCAATAAAAAGTATCCTATGTTACTCCTTATACCTCCAAAAATATGTGTACAAAGTTTTATGATAGCTGAGTAGTTTTTGCGTGAAAGCGTAACAAACAAACATACTTTCACATTTTTATAATAGTAAGGATAAGGATTTCTATTCACAAAAGTCCTTGACTTTTGCCATGACGGACCAACATGTTAAGAGAGTAGATTACAGTATTATAAGTAAGCATTACCGGGCGGTCGCTTGTCCCCCGGGGGCGGGTGGCGCGCGGGCGGCGGCGGGCGGCGCGCCAGCAGGCAGCCGGCCAGCCGCCGCACCGCCGCGCGGACCGCGTCGCCGCCGCCCGACACGCAGCCCGCCATCTCCATGATGTCGCACGACACCTGCCACACAACACTCATGTAGCTAGCATTCAACTAGCCTGCTGGAAAGGACTCTACCCATACAGGGAAAGGTTAAAGGTTGATTTCAATAATATTAGAAACATTTCAGTTCTGTTGCACAACAGTACATACCATTCATGTGACGTGATTTAATAAACTGTTCTCTAATACAAGTCAGTCAAAATATAAAGAGAATTAAATTATAAAAGGTCTAGAACTTTTAAAATTCGTATCTTAAACAAATTTTGAATAATGCGAAATTTTAACTATTTATAACTTGATTATATCAGGTATATTTTATAATATAAATCATACCAATTCGCTTTCGTTGACATCGTCCTCCCCGCCGGCGGCAGGCACGTTCAGCCAGTAGCTGGAGGTAAGCCTCTCATCGCTGGCCTCTCCTATCGAGTATATGACCCTGGACTGGAACTGTGCCACCAGGGTGTCCGGGGCCGGAAGCACTATATCTTGGATCTCAGGCGGGTGACCATGCAACTCCGCCCCATTCTTCAGCTTCATGAGTTGGCTGGAGAGGAAGCCGGCGTTCGCCAGGGCGTCTTCGTCGGAGTTTCTTTCCTGAAAACGGTGAACAAAAATGCTCTGTTGTTCTTTGGGCTGTGGAAGGAAAGTCTACTCTTAATATTTGATACTTTTGTCTTTAGTTGGACCACCGACACCTGAGGTTATTGATAATGCAGCAATAGCTCGTCCTTCAGTGTAGTCTGAGACTAAGAAATGTCACGAAAACAACAGTGACGTCAATTAAATGCAATAATACATTAATCAAAATACATACAAACAAAAATTCGTATATAAAACTCACCCTCAAAATTTTGTCCAACTTAAGAGCGGGATGGTCGGTATGGTAGGACAAGTAGCCCACCATGTCAGCCATCTCGTTTAGCGACAGCATTGTCTTCCGCCCCACCAGACCCTCGCCTTCTTCCATTTTCAGGATCCTGATCAGATCTATGTACAAACTCAAGCACTCGGCCTTGTCTTCGCCTTGACCTTCCAGAGCCCATTTGAAGAACGTCCCCAGACTTTCTCTCCGTTTCGAAATGAATTTTCTGAATTGTTGGAAACCATATTCGTGTTCTGTCAGCACAAAGTAGGCCCTTAAAATGGAAGATGCGACTGAACATGTTTTCGTTGTTGACTCCAAACAATCCGCCGTCGAATCAAGGAATTCAGCTAAGGCTTCCTTGTTGGGCAAGGAGTTGGATAGAATGATGTCTGACGTGCCATTTAACGGCGTCAATGTGATCTCGGCGTCACAGAAGGCGGCCAGCGCGTGAGCTGCGTACTCTTGGGCCGCAGCATGCTCGTTGGAAGCATTAGCCAGACCCAGAACTGAACACAGAGCCATTTGCACATCTGCCGCCCTCGCGCCGCCACTGTTCATGGCATGTAGTACTGCACATTTGACGGGAGCGTGAGACACTAAACACGCAAGGAAGCCCAACACTCGTGCGCTGCTGGCTGTTGCAGGTTCTCCTGGTTTCAAGTCTCTTACGACAGCGCCGACAGCTGCCCGGGCCACCGTAGCGGCTGTGTTGGGTGCTAAGTCAGCAATTTGTACACACACTCGACGAAGCATATGCACGACCGGTCTGTACGTCGACATACATATTATCTGTATCATGTCTGTCAAGTCATTCGACAGCGCATGCAAGTGCGCCGACCATAGTCTCCTCTCATTTGAAGCATCAGCCAACTCTCGATCGGTCGGTTGTGTTTTAGTCTGCATCGGTAGCGGCAATGGTAGTAGTTCCGAAAATACAAGAAGCCCAGGTACAAAGGTGAATGGTGCTGTCATTATGTATGATATTACTTCCGAACAAAGCGAAGTCCAAGGTCCTCGTCTGATGGAGTCACCGTCATTCGCGTCATCGGCTATCGGTTGTGCGTAAGCCAACAATGCCCTTACTGAAGCTTCAGCTGCTTTAGCCGCCGTCCTGTATCCCACACAACCCACTGGGAAGGCCTTCGCTAGTCCATATATCTTCAATAGCACTGGAGCCGCGGTCATATCTCTGTATCTTGGACCTCGGCAGCGAACAACTCGAGACAGCATCGCATCTATTAACCTCAGACAAGGAAGCAATATCTGAGCTAGTTGAAGCCCTTTAACGGATGCAAAAAATGAAGTGTGCATACTTGGCTGGTCAAAATGTGTAGCCAATCTATCCAGAACATCCACTAGAATTGATATGCCATCTAGCGAAAATAGTTGTAGAACTTGATATTTGTATTTCAGTTCCACGTGCTCCTCCACAGAGGACTCACATGCAATAGTAACGTTGTTCTCATAGTCGGAGATGCAGTAGAACCTCAGAACTCTCAAACACGTCATTAGTTCTCCCGGCAAGTCTGGAGCATGTTCCGTGCTGGACCTTATAATTTCAACACATTCAACGAGCTCTTCTCCTGACAAAACTGTTGGTTTCTCAATAGGATTCAGATAAGGTATCACTTCTTGCAACACACTAGAGACACTGGGCTCAAACCTATCGTGTTCCTTTGACACGTTTAACAACCTGGGACCGTATTTCTTTAAAAACCGCACATTAGCTGCGAACCTCACAGCCGAGACTATTAACTCAACAGCGTATCCCTTAGCTGGCGACTTTTGTTTTAAAGGTGAATCGTTCTTCCCCTTGGTCTTGGAGTCGTTCTCAAACACCTTCATCAGACATTCGGCATTATCTCCCATGACGATGACCTCTGGCACGGCGGTCCTACCTATATTGCCGAAACTAAGACAATATAGTGACTGCAGTCTGTCTATAAGCTCATTCTCATCTGCCTTCCCTGCCTGTTGATCGCAGATTGATTGTAAATAAAACAGAGCCTTCAACCTATAAGCTAGTTCGAGTCCTAGTATCTGTAAATCACTATAGTTGCTCAAATCGTGAGGGTAGAGAAATTCTTCAGTGTTTGGCTCGCTGTATGGAAGTGTTAGGGTTTTGAACAACAGTTCACTCAATCCCATATTCCTATAAAGAAAATAGAGTCCGCTTCTCGAATTTAGTAGCTCATACATCAAATCGTGTATTGGACTTACTACAACGAGATTATTGCAAGTTGCTGGACAAGTCAGCAAGTACAGACATGCTTCAAGCATCTTATGTATGTTGAAGAATTCCAATAAGGTTTCATTCGAGCATTCTTTGTAGATTTCGAACTGTGCAGAGACGGGTAGGAAACGTTTCGGTTGAGATAACTGGAAGCACCGCGACCGGTATACGTACAGTATCTCTTCTAGAGAATTTACTATGAAGTTGGCGTCGGCTTCGGGCAACTCCGCCTCCTCAATATTCTTTGCTGACTTACTGAAGTTCACAACCAAGTCATTGAACTTACTTAACAGCTCATACATATTTATCTTCTTGATAAGTGCACCGATCGCAAACTTAGCTCTTACAAGGGGGTCTGTTTGCATGATTGATATTAACGCTTGATATCCGTTTTTCGGGTTTTCGATATCGTGTTCTCCAAACTTAGGGTACACCGCTTCCTTCATAAAATGATTTATAGAGACCCTCGATGACAAGCAAGCATCCACAGACTTAAATATCATGAGCCGAATACTCAACGCCATGTATTCCTCAGAATACATTTTTAGTAGCATCATTGGCAAATCTATACCAGATGCCAAGAGAATTTTCATGACTTTTGCATTATGTTTGTGGGATGTGAGAGCTTCAACAAAACGTATGCCACACTTAATATGTCTTATCTTGTACGTCGCCTGATGCTGCGATAACGCTATTTCCAAGCTCAGCCCTATCTTGCAAAATGTTTTCAGCATACATAGTATTTCAGCAAATTCATCCGCTGGCTCATTCCGAGCAGGAATTTTGAAGATTCTAAGTGCTATATCAGTGGTTTTGAAAAGCGTCGGCAAAGCCAGATTTAATTGATCGCATTGGTGAACCCATTCTTCTCGAATAGATTTGTCCATTTCAGCGAACGTAGTCGCTTTAAGATCTAGCTTCTTATTGGACTTTGCCATTTCCGAGATCTTGAACAGCTCGGGACTAGCATCACATAATTCATCGAAACTAGCATTGCGCACATCTTTTACACCTTCCTTGTCAGGGCCCAGCAAGTGTATTTGATTGATATGTTCATACTGATTCCAGTCGCATTTGAAAGGATTGTAATATTTAATGATGTCTTCGATGCCACAATAGTCGTTCACATCGTAATCAACATCCATATAAGCGGGGCCTTCGAGGTCATCACAAATATCCTCATCAGACAGAATAGGCTCGAACTGTTCGGCATCCATAGACTTCTCTTCCTCAGGATTCCTAGCTGGTGAGTCTGCTGGCTTAGCAGTCGTGTTGTCTACGATTGGAACAGTAACCAAACTAGTATGCTGTTGTTCCACAAATGCCGCATTTTCAGCTTCTTGGGAAGGACTGCGGATAGAAGTTTTGTGCCGGTAGCTTTGATGATAGAAATCAACTCGAGGAATTTGTTTACCACTTCTTTCATAATCTGCGGCTTCCTCTGACCTAATGGAATTAATAGGACTGGTAGCCTCCACTTCTCTCGGTGATAAAGGCCGCCTGCTACTTTCTCCAGGTGGAGTCCTGGGTCGCTTCCTGGGATCATCGCGACTTGGAGAGCGACTGCTGTAACTAGAGCCTCGTATGCGGGTGTATGGAGAATGTCGCTTCCTGTCATATGGAGCCTGTTTCTCATATGAGGGAGCACGTCTCTCATAAGATGAAGCTCGCTTATCATACGGCGACAAGCGTTTCTCGTACGGTATTTTCCTTTCGTATGATGGGGCTCTCTTGTCGTATGGAGAACGACGTTCATACGCGCCAGATTCTTTATCGTATGAACCACCGCGGGATCTATCGTACGAAGGTTCGCGGTGACGCCGATAGTCATCTTTCTTATAAGAGCCGCGCTCCCAGTCGCGGTCAGTAGATATAGCGCGCATCCTGTCAATGCTGCGAGACCTCGACCGACTAAGAGGTCGATATTCACCCTTGACCACGTACTCCCGGTCGCGGCTCCTTGACGAGCGCATTCTATCGATCCTGTCGATCTCCCTACTTCTGTCGCGGTGTCTGGACGACTCCCGACTTCGGCCTCTGTCTAGGGATCGCCTGCGACTACGTCCATCTCTCCTTTCTCTGTTATCTCTTTCCCTGTCATGGTCAATGGAACGAGGGCTATGACGTAGCCTCTCGGGTTCTCTTTCGCAACTGAGATCCCTCTTTTCCCAGTTGGTTTCATCAATATGTTGATAAGTCCTCGGGTCTTTAGGTTGCTCACTGTCATAGTAGTCACCCCTGTACATTTGATTGTCATAGTTCTCAGGGTAGCTGCCTTGAGCATATGCTTCAGGGTTGGCAGTGGCTACATTGCCAGTGTAGGCTGGTATCGGAACAGAAGCATCTTGAGGCCATTCTGGGTTTGTAGGCACAGGTGCAGTTGCCACCGGTGGGACTTCACGAGCTGGTACTGGTCTTTGCACAACCGGGGGAGGATTTGTACCCACCGGGGTTTCCGTCAACACTTGGGTTAGGGTCCCATAGACTGCAAGGGTGATAGTTGTGTACCAACCTGAAAATAGGCATTACAATGATTATTGAACTACAAATTGAATCATTAGATACAAATTAAGGATATAGGCTATATAACAAAAAATTACAACAAATCACAGCCGAGTTTCAATAAAGAATAGAGGTATTAATGAATTAATAATTTAACATTTTACCAATGTCATGTAATTTTATTTGAAATAACAACAAAAATTTGTTAATATCGTTTAGATTAGAATACTTTTAATAGTGCTGCCTGAGATAAGTGAAAAAGAAATGGTCTTTGAACTGTAGTGGTGGATAATACTTGATAATAGTAGTGTCTCAAATTGAGCAAAGCTTGTATTATAATAATTGATTAATTAACTTTTAACACAAACATGCGTCTTGAGCGGGAATAAAATCCACAACCTCTATTATACAAGTCAGGGCTCAACACCAATGGACCAGGATAAACATATATATTCATATAAGACAGATGAAAATGTATTTAAAAACAACTAACCTCTAAGAACAAGTCCATCAGTTGGGATCCTCGGCTGTTCCAACCCATTGGCACACTCCATATGTATCTGTCCATTCTGACAATAGTCTAGACTGCCAAGAGCTTCAAACGTGGAGGCTCCGGGCTTGCTCAGGTCATTCACAAAGAAGTCTATGTGAAACTTAGTCGGGTTGGTTGCTCCGAGCCTCACGCCGCCAGGAAAGTCGCCCTCCACACGCGCACCCAAAGGAATAATGCGTATTTCTCTCACATATACAGACTTTGGGAATTGCACCAAATCCAAATTTAACTCCTGAAAACGAAAAATGATGGTAAATACATCGATTTATATCTGCAAATAGTACACAAAAGATAAAATATTGATTTTATACCTCACTAGTATCATGAGAGAAAGTATCGAAAAACAATAAGTCAGGCTGTTCATTTGAGGACATTATTGCTAAATTTTTAATCAGCGACAGTGAATATCTTCAATTCAAAACATTTTCACACATAATGGCACTTTACAATGAAAGCGTCTTGAATAGCTGTATTATTTTGTTTCTAAGTTAAGCATATTTTTTGTCGCCGTCGTCATGATGTTGTAAGAGTGAGATGGCAAACAACCAATGCTTGATTATTGAAGAATGTAAATGCTAAAATTTTGACATAACCTATTGACAAGATTCTTTTTTTTAAGTCTATAAGTCTTTTTAAGTCTATGGCCCTTGGCCATTCAGCCAACGCAACGTTAGTGATATATTTTTTTGTAATTTTATTTACTAATCAAATTTGGTTAAATTTATTTTCACATTATTATATTTTAGGAGATTGGTGAAGAAAGTGTTATAACATGTACAGTGAATCACAATTAGATGGTTCTGCTTCCACAGTTACGCTTGTTAATATCTCGCTTAGACACAACCGAGACGGGGAAAAACCTGATTAATTTCTTAATAATACGAGTTCCTAAGGTAATGTAAATGTTTTGGGGAACTGAATATCATTTCTTAAAATGACTACTTTAATTTCAGAATACTCTCAAGTGAAAGTATTATACGCACGTATTTATTTCTTTTGGGCTTCGTCAGGACGATATCCATATTTTATTATTATGTTTTATTTTGCGTATGCGTACTCTACTTCTCAATCTGGTATACAAGTATAACATTTTGTTTGATGATAAACAGCATGACACAAGTCATGCGACGATTTTTAATATTTGTATGAATATGCTCTCTTACAGTATTTTGCTAAGTATATTTGCCTAGGATGCAAGAAAAGAAGGCCTTATAAGTTAATTCCTTGATTACCTTGATCTAATCTGTACAAAAATCTAAATTGTATAGATACAGTGGCGGATTTACTAGCAGAGTACAGCCAATGTAAAAATAATCTAGGACGTGACAGGTTGGCGGCAAAAAATTGTGGCTGCAAAAAATTGTGGCGGCAAAAGATTTCGAGGAAACAAACAAGCTATTTAGGTTCCTAATATTAGAAATTATAAATAAACATTTTTAAAAATCCGTCCTACGATACCATTCTTTTTTATATATGTAGGGTATCTTCCTACTTCCCGATGACCTCTAATTCTCAACAATCGTGATATTTGGAATCACACTTGTCGGGCTACGAGAAGATATAATATGATATTTTGACTATGTTATGGTAAGTTCGTTAAAGCCAGACTAAGCTATGTTTGAATAATTAGTATTAATAAAGAAACCTTGCTAAGAGGATATCTTTGAAAAGCGTAAAATACTATTGGGGATATTGAACATTCTGACAAACAAAAAAAATATCCTAATGCTAAAAAAACAAGATTCGATCCTATAAAACATTGAATATTTCTAAGAACTTGTTTAAGGAAATTAAGGTCGATATAGTTAGTTGTTTTGGCAAAATTCTAATGATAACATCCGCCGTATGTATCTGTGTATCTGTTTGTTTTCCTGGTATTGCCCAACGACAATTATTGTAAACGACTACAAAGAAGATACTAATTAACCACAAATTTAAATAGTGACCCTTTTGGATTATTTAATCAAACAAAACAAAATTCTTGATAATACAAATTATGATGGAACTTAACTGAAACAATCTGTTCTTTATATGATAAGACACATGTACAACCAAGGAGAAGAGAGAATATATTGCGTACCCAAAATACGATTGGGAATTCCCAAAACTGCTCCCATTATAACGGTTTGAATTGTTATTATGATTTCAGTTTTGGACAAAGATGGCGCTCCATGGCGTATAGTGCGCTGTCACAGACCTACAACTGCAATTATGTTACTCTAGCTGTTGCCCGCGACTTCGTCCGTGTGGTAAGAAGATATAAGTTAGGAATTTTTGAACGGAAGCCCTACAAGATGACCCCATTTTTGCCACATTTTCCATTGTTTCTTCGCTCCTATTAGTTGCAGCGTGATGTTATGTAAAGGAGTCTACACACCAAACCCGCCGACCCGCCGACACAGCCCGGCGGCTTGGTGTCGGCGACTTTGCTTCAAGAATCATGTCGGCGACTCGTACCCGCGCGTGCAAGTCGGCGGCATGGCCGGCGACTTGCGTACGCGCACGCTCAGTTGCCCGCCGACACTCCAGCGATAGTGACGTGCTTGTGTTTTTTTTGCGATTTTCTGCAATAATGGAATGGGACGAAGAAACCACTCTAAAGTTAATAAATTTGTATCATATAAAGGAATTATTATGGAATCCAAAACACTTGGATCACAAATGTAGACCTAAACGTTTTGATGCACTAAATGAGATGGCAAACGAATTAAATACAAATGTCACAGAAATAGAACGGAAGATAAAAAATTTGACGAGCCAATATTATAGAGAAAGAAAAAAGACGATTGAATCAAAAAAGTCTGGAACCAGCGCAGATTCTGTTCATGAGAGCAAGTGGTTTGCCTTTAAATCTTTGAATTTCTTGCTCAATAAAAATAAACCTACTGGAACAATCGATACGGTATGTAACATTTCAGTGATGTTGTATTATTTTATTTCTAACCTAATTATTAGAGCACACAAGAATAATATGTAAGCTTGGCCCGAGTGAAGAGAGGCGCGCGGTAAATAAAGACATAGGTACTTATTTTATCTGCCTTTGTTGTTGCGCTGCCGCTATTGTTATTGCACCGAAATATTTCTAAACAAATTATTTCTTGGAATGGCATGTGCACAGATATAAAAGTCATTGCAAATGTATTTTTTAAAAACTAACAACTCTTTTCTCAACAATCTTTTGATTTCGCCGAATTTCTATTATAAACCGAGAGATTCCGTACCATTTTCTTTTTTTTTCTTTTTAGGTTGTTTTAGAAATATTATTATTAATTATTATTTACATTGATAATTATTATCAATGTAAATAATAATTAATAATAAATATTATTATTATAAATTTAAATTAATACTTTAAAATAAAACTGTTCTAAAACAATTAGTATTAGGTATGATTTATGACCATTGTCTTTTTTTTCATATATTCCGTGCGGTGTACCTACTCGCGGGTAAAAGCTAGTGTATAATACATTTCATAAGTAAACTGTTGGTGATTCAAATAAAATATTATTTCAGGAGATAACAGCAACTGACAATAATGCCCAACATGCGGACAATGATGCTCAACATGGGGAAAACGATTCACCTCAAACGTCAAACATCATTCCCCAAGCGAATAAACGTTATAAACCTAATCCAAGTAATGAGATGGTGTCGGAAGCATTAAATTTAATGAGAACAGTCAGTCAACGGACAAATCAAAAAATAAAAGATGAGGACGATTTGTTTGGCGAATATATTGCGACACAACTTAGAAAATTTGATAAAACAACAAAGGCAATAATAAAACATCGGATTAACAATATATTTTTTGAAACCGAAACTGGATATCGTTCAGACATGTTCGAAGCTTCGCCAAGACCTTCTACTTCCCATAGTCATCCAGGATATTATACAATGGATCAATGTGATGTAAATTCCTACTACTCATCATCCAACTCTGCCGTAACAAACCCTGTTTCACCGCCTCTTGGTGAACCTTCAACATCTTCAATTGAACCTTCGTTACGTGTGTCGCTTCAAGAGAGTGGTGATATTGAGAACATATTATCATCTATTGAGTCAGATAAATAGGTTTATTCCACAAATCCCCACCGTATGCACTCTGAGAATAACCCTATCACCTGATGCGAGATAACGTTATGTAGGCACAAGTATTTCGTCTTAATGTTGTTATCATAGAATCGTCATAGTATACTCAAAATGCATAAAAACATCAGTGGGGATTTCACGGTGGGGATTTATAGAATAACTCGGTAAATAAAACCACTTATAAATGAACAAAAACAAGTGATTTACGAAGTTTTTAATACAAATTATAATAAAAATAAAAGTACTAATACAAGTATGAGTTTCATTAAAACTTACGAGTTAGTCATTGATCATTCTGCCATGGTAATCTCCCGACATCGGAAAGAAAATATTGAACCAATTCTGTCCTTATAACCTCAGGAGATTGTGTCCTTGTAACCTCAAGGGAATGTGTATTGTCTTGTCTAGGCAAGTCAGCAAACAAATTATTTTCACGTGGTTCCCTGCGCCAATCTCCTGGATTGATTTCTCCCCTACTATTTTCAGTATCATATTCATTTTGTTGTATTATACCATGTCGTTTTACATAATTGAACAAATGAATACATGCCAATGTTACAATAGTAACTTTTTGTGGATTTAGCTGGATGGGTTTGTTAAATATCTTAAATTGTTTTGTTAACTGTCCAAATACGTTTTCAACTACTCTTCGACCTCGACACATGCGATAGTTGTACACTCTCTTGGGAGACCCTTTCGCATGATTACCATCATAAGGTTTTAAAATATTGGTTTGTAAAGGAAACGCATCGTCGCCCAAAAAAAAATAGGGTACTGGCATAATTCTTCCAGGTAGAGGTTTTTTATCTGGCAAATTTAAATCATTATTATATAACATTCTGCATAATGAAGAGTTAGCAAATACACCACCATCGGAAATGCGACCCTGGCACCCCACATTAGCGTATAAAAACTTATAATCTGCATCCACTAATGCAAACAGTACAATACTGAAATACATTTTATAATTAAAATAATCGCTTCCACTTCGTGCTGGACATTCAATTCTAATGTGCTTTCCATCCATAGATCCAACACAATTAGGTACATTCCATCTACTCAGATATCCATCTGCAACTTTTGTCCATTCGTTTGATGTTCGTGGAATCTGAAATCGGAAATGTGCTCGGTGATAGGATAGCCATTTGCCTACTTATATAGTAATTTTTCGGAACATAGTTTTTCTGGAAGATTAAAGAAAGTTAAACGCCCATATATGTACATACCTTCACATAATCCGAAAGTCCATCTACGATAGCTTGGCACACTTCTGGAATAATGTAGGAAATAAGTTGAGGAGATACTTTAAAGGTGTCACAAAGACTGTTGAATGAATCTCCCGTAGTCAGGTATTTTAATGTTAATGATAATCTGTCCGTTGGTGAAATTGCACTTCTGTAATTTGTATTTTTTTTAACTATTGTGGGTCCAACAATGCTTAGTAAATATTCAAAGTCGGTAAACGTTAACGACATAAATGTCTTAAAATGTAAGGGTCTTTTTACAATCAAATCGTCTGTTCTTAAATCTTTTATTCTATCACTGTTACTGTAACGACTGCGACTCATTAAGCTTGGTCTAACCCAACACTGTCGTTTTCTCTTCAGGGACCCAGCTAAAATTATTCCACATGCTGCTATTATTAGATCAGCATCAGTATCCATGTTTATTGTAGGCTGCAATATTCGAGAAAAACAACACGTCACGTTCGTACACACTGCAATCACTAACTAAAAAAGTTGTACTGATTTCTTGCCGCCGACTAACTCACCGACACAGCCCCATGACACATGTTGGCGGGTTGGCGGGTTTGGGTCGCCGACACCAAGCCGCCTAGCCGCCGGGCTGTGTCGGCGGGTCGGCGGGTTTGGTGTGTAGACTCCTTTACATAGCCTAAAAACTTCCTTAATTAATGAATTTTTCAATTTGAACCAGTAGTTCCTGAGATTAACGCGTTCAAAAAAACAAACTGTTCATTTTTATAATATTAGTATAGATTGAGACGTGTTATTTGGCCCTAATTGATGATGTACATATCTTAATGATAAGATTTTATTCTGATTATGCTAAAATCCTCTAGACGTACGGTGAAGAATTTTGGTTCCGCTATTGCTTTCGGACAAGTAGATAGTAAGTGCGAATTTTACCTTTAAGTATCTTTAAAAGTATTCTACCTAAGAAGCAATCGGCATTTACTGAGTAACTATTAAGTGAACGATTAACAATCTACCTACTCCAATACCAGTCGTGATGATAAACAAGTAATAATTTTACATTTATTACGAGTGTAGGTAGGTCGCATTGTTCTCGTGACTATGTATTTAATGTGATTATGTGTGTGCTACGTGACGCACTATTATTTATTAACACACATGCACAAATATGCAGAACTTAAGATCGATGCGATGCCGTTAAGATATCGCTCTTAAGATGTGAGTAATTATGTATTATGTCTAAATTATGTATCTGTGAGGTGTCAACAAGGATATGTGTTGGGTATGTAATACGGAACAGGTAGAATTTTATTAATATACGCGTTGTACCAAATACCATAAATGTTGGCATTGTTCTTTAGAAATTAATTACAAAGAAACTATGCTTTTAGTAAAAGCACTTCGTTTGGTCGTAGAGTCTGGAGATGACTAACAAGAACAACAAAAGCTGGTTATCACTATAGTATGCGATAAGAAAGCGCTTGCGCAGGTCCTAAAAACACCGCTTAAAGTAGCAGTATCGCAGGTGAGGAAGCGAGACGCCGCTCTAGATGGTGAGGAGTTCCGTCTCTTTTCCACAAGTACCATAGTCTTACTTTGAAAGATGGGGCTGGGATTCCAGGAATGTCGAGCTTACAACATGAAGCTTATATGCATATGATGTAATTAAAGACTCAAGATTCATTACGTACCGATGTTTAAGATCCATTTGAGTTTAATTAATTTGTTTATATGGATCGTTGGAACGTCCTTCTTACACATATATTATGTATCTATACTACATAATGTGTAAGTGAAGAGCTAATGAACAGCCATTTACTATAATTGGATAAGGAATAAATCAACACTTTCGTGGCCAAGTTACGATACTGCGAACTATAAGTCATTAAAAACTACATTTTTTTTATATTTTTTGCAGCATATGTCCATACATGGATTTTTCTCTCTAGCAGGAAGGAGCCAATTACTATTGTTTGACATCTATCTAGCCCAAAATAAGTTTGAACTCTTTGTTCTTCTTCATGTGGGAAAATCCACATACTAATTAACTCGGGGATAAATACATGTACACAGATAAAAGGGTGTACCTACGAGTTTCATGCATAGTTTAGTTAGCAAAAAACAAAAAAAAAACAAAAAAAATATCCTTATCTTGTCACGTCATTGTTTCAAGGAAGCTATTATGTTTTATGACGTCATTATCTCTGACTACCTAGGGATGCGCGGGCGCAGTCCGTTATGCCCGCGCTAGGCGGTGTGTGCAGAGGCTGTTTGCTACCTCTACCTGCTACCCCGCGAGTCGCGACCACCTGTGCGAGCCGGCCTGCCAGCCTTAGAGCGTTACCACTAATAATGGGAGATTTTTTAACACTTGGATGATTCTAAGTTGTGCATGATATGAAGTGAATAAGTTTTTAGTTTATTTCTCGCAATCATCTCTAAAACATTGAGTAGCTACGTTTATAGGTGTCTAGGTAGGTTCTATGCAGGTATTTTGAGAAATGCAGTAATTATAAGAAAAATATGCAACCTAAGAAGATAAGCAAAAATCCATTTATTGTAAATAGAACACGTGAGCTTTCAACCCTGCGAAAGGAACCACGTGGGAGTTACCCTCAAGATAGCCATAAACGGTAACTAGTCGAATAAAACACAATCCACCATGAAACTCAAGCTTAAAACTAACCTCATCCTACAATACAAACCGAGAGATGCAATATTTACGCAGTCTCGTGAAAAATACACCTTCAGCGTAATTAATGTTATGGGCCTGGCCACCCCGAGTGAAGCCGGCCGGCGGCGTCAGTCGCTACTCCGCGCCCATCGAGAACACACGTCTGTCGTCGCGCGGCGCGCATCGACACGTCACCAAAACTTTCCAACCCGAACTAACTTTCACGTTCTACTAAACTAACTTATAAAATAATAACGCGAGTGGCTAATTTTTATTGATATTTTTGTGAGTGTTTGTATGTGTTGATGTGGTTTGAGGTGAAGTGAAGATGCGGAGCGCCTGGGAGGCGTTCTGCCTCCTGTTGCTGGCTGTGGCAGCTTCAGCACAGATCGACACGAGGCACTTATCAGGTCAGAATACTTTAACATCATTACACAGAAAAAAAAAACACATTTGCTCTGTGTAGCTGGAGTTTCGCTTATTTGAATATCGAACGGAACTTTTAAAACTTTTTACTACCTGTTTAGTTTGTACCTAAACGAGTTTCTTTTATTTTTCGTATTGCTAATTAATTATTATCAACTGTTATAATTAGGTTGCTGTCTAATATGGCAAAGTTGAGCTTTCCTGTTATTATCATTTGACATTTAACAAGAAACTTATGTTCGTGAGTAACGGTAAATGTCAGAGATATTTTTCGTTATAGACCTACTTAGCAAGTTCGAAACCGTTGAAGCAACTGGAACTTGAAAACTTATTTCAACTCATTAAATAAGATTTCAAGTTGCAGTTTGGTCAGTCTTAGTTTTACTCGCGACTATGTAGAAAAATTAAAATAGTAGTCATTTGAAAATTGTAAATAATGAAAGTTAGATTACTAACCGAATGAAAAAAAACTGCACAAGATGATGTACCTAGTCCGAATCTTATTTTCTTTAAAAAGTTATAAAAATGCTACAAAGTGGAGCCTATTAATTACAGATGTAAAACTATTGCTTTCGTTGATCTCGATCCAAAACCATTTTTTTTCACTTATTTCTGTGGGCCCCATGAGCGTTGCTATTTTATTCAATTAGTTGGAGCTTTTTTTAGACTTGCATTAAAAGCTGAAAATATAAATCTACTTGTTATCATTCGGTAATTTTTTTAATTAAACGTTTAAGATCGAGGAACCTATTGAATGGGTTTGTAGTTTCTATAATTAGCAATGTTGGCCATGTACCTAAGTACAAAACAAAGTGTTTGCATCACAAAGCCATAGACAATAGTGTACGGTACGTGATTGTAGAATGAATGGCGGGACTCGCTCGCTGAGCGTTGAACTGCCACGTTTTTATATGGTGAATATGATTAACTGTTAAAATAAGCTTTAAGTACCAGAACTAAAGGAAGGACCTTTGAGAACAATAAAACAATGACTAAAGAAATAAAAAGTTTGCTAACAATATTCGTAAGAACGTTCTGTGACTTGATAAGTACTAAGTTAACTTATCATTTAATTATACAAAGCTAAAAAATTAAAGCCTTTCACTAAAAAACTCGACAAACGAAAGTATTTTTTAGGAATTTAGATATTTGGCGTCAATCTAGCTTGGTGTACGAACAAACTTTTACAATATTAGTTTAACAAAATTAAAATTACTAACAACTTACAAATAACTCGGTAAAATCATCGGAACATGTTAACAAGTATCAGTTTCGCGCTCGTTGATATCTTTTCTACTGCAGTCACTCGTTATGGATTTCCTTTAACAATATTTTATACATTCACATTTTAAAATTAACTTTTTCTACAACTCGGAGGATTTGAAGGCTTCTTTTTACGTAAAAATATATAAATTAAGGTCCAAGTGATAGTTCTAAACACATAGACAATCTATTCAGGTATTTGAATGATTCACTGTAGAGGCAAAGTTTTTTTTTTACTGAATGTATGTGGACTACGTCTTTTTGGGGAAGATTTATTTTCTGAGTTATTTTTATTGGTACGTAAAGAAATTAAAAATGTCGTCGTCATGAAGCAGGTTCTATAACCTACGTGGACTTGCCAAATCTCGGTTTTTCATGAATTTCAATCATAATAAAATAGTTAGTTATATAAAAAAGTTTATTATATATTCAGGATTCCGTGTTTATAGGTTATATTCAATCTTAGACGAATTTTTGTTTGTCCAGAAGCCACTTTGCTGTATCTCTAGAGGCGTCAATCCGTCAATAAACTCTTATTTCGCTGTTTACGTGGAATTCCAATCGTCCTGTTAAACTGAGTATCATTCCGAAGTGACGTCACGTATATAAATATAGTGAGGTTTGTCGAAAATACGTGACGATTGTAAACTTTTTTTATAAGTAGGCAAAAATACAGGAAAATTTCGACAAGTGTAAAATAAACCTTCCACGCATATCGATGGCAATCGGTACTCGTAAATTCGTAATCTTAACATTTATGAGGAACTATAAATTTTAATTTCGAAAGTTATTGTTTTATCGTCAAGTGTCTTGAAAATTTGTTAAAAACAGAAAATATTATACCTAACTAATTGACCATAACGTTTCACTTGCGTAGCTTTTTTGTTTCAGTACACCTATGGTTTTATCTAAGTAAAAAAAACATTACATACATAATTATATTCTAGCTAGATCATGTTAGAACATGTACAGCATATAAAATACCAGTTTCAAAACGAATGCAATAAACTTATGTACTAAGTGGTTCTGGCAGTATTAGTACAATTTAATGTCATTTTCATACTAACAGGGTCAATCTTATGTTCTTTTGAGGACAAAATAATACAGGGTATTGACCCTAGCGTGACGTCATAAGAAATAGGGCTGTGTTTAATTTCAATATTGACTTTTTGAGTAATTAAAAATTTATTGTGACATCTGTCAGATGTTTTCTTTGTGTAATGTATAGAATAATGAAAATAGAATAATGTGTTATTTTCGATAACCTGTGAATAAAAAAATATACGATTTCTGTGCTTCAAGTGTTTATTAAAAACTTGTTAAATTTTCGAAAGTGCGCTCACTTGTTCGTTGTACATGCATTCATTTAAACGAATTATAGCTAAATGTTAAATATTTTACTTTTGCACGAGTGTGCAAATATACTTTCGCTTTTTGGATTTTCGTAACGAATTGTGCAACTCTAACTAGATTTCTAGAACATTCGATATAAAATATCTATCTGACTGTTCTTCATAATGTGTATCAAGCGAAACACCATATCTGTCAACAACTCGTTTAAAAGAGTGTCGAGATCAATCACCTCGGTATTTCCTGTCGAACTTATTTTTTAACACTAAATATACTATTGAACAACTTGCCTTCTTGTGATTTTGTGTAGGTGCCCACTGCCTACCCAAACTCATAATAAATTCAACAACCCATGTTTATGAACGCAACAATAAAAAGTATGTGTTTACTAACTTTTCAAGGTGTCCTCTACTAATAAAACAAGTCCTTTGAATATAAAACATAATATAAACAAAGTAATAAAGCCAATACCTACTTATTGTCAATATAAATAAATGGCAAATATGTATAATATGTACAGACACAAACGGCCATAGATTGTTGGGGCGATGTACTTACACTGTCACCATATTGTTGTACATTATAACAAAGAATACAGAAGGTCTGTTCACCTTGCGATAACTAAAAGTTAGTCACTTCTTCACTAGCGGAGTCCTGAGGCTTTACTTACCTTGCTTCACATTGATCTGCGTCTATTGATAGAAACAGTGTACCTAAATTTTTTACAGTCTATTCAACAGTTTTATAAGTTACCATAGGACAGACAGTTATATCTTATTATTGTCGTATTTGCCGCACTCTGTAGCATCACGATTAAGACGGCACGCGTATGGGAGACCTGGGCCCCGATTCTGCTACTTCACAAAGGCAGATGAATTAATGGCAATTCGATTAAATTTGAAATTATTCCTATTCTCTTAAGCATTTTTCCAATACAATAATTGGGAGTTAATTGTATTGACCTTGAGTATACTGTCCCGTACTGAATTTACAATTATTGGGTAGTAAAATACTTAAGAGAATACGAAAATTTACATTTTAAGCCAAATTTCATTCATTCATCGGCCGTTGTAAATAGCCGAATTGGGGCCCTGATATGATGTGAATTTGAAATGTGAACCTTCTGGTGTGTCCTGACCGTGTGTCGGTGACGTCACGGCATGAGTACTCGAGTAGTCGACGACATTGACCACCGGAAGACGATTCGTCGCGACGACGTGTTGTCCGCTCAATAACTCTTTTCCGGTAGTACGACCCATCTGGGGCACAGCCACAAACCAATCGCAACCCAAACTCATACACATAAGATGCACTTTACTCTGAGTGCAACACACAAACTCGCCAAAACGCTGAGACGTCTGTAATTTCATACGAGGTTCAGAGACAAAATTGTAGCGAGCAATAGTGTTTCTTACCCGGAGAGAATATGGCACAGAATTGCATTGAATAAATATTGGCTGTTGCATATCTGTGTGGATGACCGCAATCCCGCGAATTTAGGTTACGCGCTTAATATTTTTAACAATCGACTTTATTTGCTTTTTTCCGTTAATTGATTTCACGGCCAGCGATTGTTACCTCTCACTCTGTAAAAGTAGGCAGTAGTCATGGAAAAATTCATGGTTCATAGAGTTTAGTTCGTGAAACCTATTTATAAACTAGATTAAGTGGTAGCAATTGTTAAATGGACTGTACTTGTAGGTTACCTACAATAGACAAGAAATATATTGATTTTATTCAATCTTTGTTCAAAAAGATTTGAAACACAACGTTGTACGGCAAGTGAAAGTCTTCGCCGATTGAAAATTTAAAAAAAAAACATCACATCTGTTTGAATTAAGAATTCATAAAATTCGCTTCGAGATAGCGAAATGAAAGAATACTAAAAAAGTAAGTTTCCGCGAGATGCGTTTTTATAAAAAGCGGTCGAAATTACAATAGAGGCGGAAGTCACTTTCTCTTGATCCCAATGCGGACAAACGAGTGTGATCACTACTCTACACTAAAGCTGAAATGTTTAGAAGAAATTAGAAAAGATTTGCAGACTGATGCAAATTACAGTAAATAGATGAATGGAGAAGTTTGTCCCCTTGTGATGAGGAAAAATTTTGGGGAAGATGCACTTGAGACCCGATTTTGGGCAATGTAACGGAATGATGGTCGGTTATTAAACTTAAAGATGTGTATATCAGAATTAAGTAAATTTTAGTGGAGTTAAGTCATTTGAATTCTGATTCTTTTGGACGACATACGATTTTTACTTTAAGAATTGTATACTTGGTCCGGTTTCCTAAGTTATCCCACTTAAGAATTCATATTTCTGCTTAAGTACAATAAAATCTAGATGTTTGTGAGTATTTAGCCTCAAATGTCACCTGACCTCAATCAGACCGGTTTGCACAGGTGTGAGGAGGCTCAACAGAAATATTATTAATAATAGTAAGTATTATTAATTCATTTCGTGATTTGCAATCGTTTTAGATTTAATCTCATTTTTGGCTTCCAGCTTAAACTATGCGATGTTATCATTTTGAGAAAGTTTTTTTTGTGTTTATTAATAACTTAATTAACCTTTTTTTCGTAAAATACCTGAATTAAAATTTTATGGTGAAAATTGGTTCTAGGAAACTAGGAATTAGATTCTGAGGATTCGCTTTTCGGTTTACGAAGATAAATTATTATACAGAGAACCTCTGTAAATGTTTCAATCTTTATCAGCGGCTGTAGGTATCTTGAGCTTTTTGGTTATAATTTTAATTCCACATCTATCAAAGAACTTGCCTTAAAAAGGCTTTCCTAAGACTATCCATGCTGTAAATCAAAACAGAATAATGGAAAATGGTAGAGACGGCGAGCGGTAGTATAGTGGTATGGAATGGAAAAACTGTCGTGAACATAAGTAACCATTATAATTACTTTAGGTCTTGTAGTCGAGTATAGTCTTTTTGTTAATGTTATTAGAAAACATACTAGGTTACCAGAGATCCTATGATCCCTTTAGTTAGGTACAGCTCAATCAAACGGACGTTTTCTCTCCAACATCACTAAGACTGAACCTTATTTGCTCACGCTCCTACGGGACTTATTGGCAACGATAACGAAACTAAGCCTCAATTAACTAATAACGTCAGTCAAACTTGTCCGCCTTAATGTTCGTCTGTCTGTCAGTTAATTACAGCTCCCAGTTCATCACGAGATACCTTTACCGAAGATTTTACATTAAATTACTACGAGTTACTCGCTTCAAAACATTCTAAAGTCATATCTAAACATGTTGCGTCTCGCTCTGCTTGTGTGGGTGTGAAAGGGAGGGTGGATGTGAGCAGAACTAGTTTGGCAAGCATTCGCCTTGAACTTGTTTAACCGCTAGGCCGAGTGGTACTCGAGTGCGAGCTGCGACAACGTTTTGTGGGTTTGCTTGCGAATTACATGTGGCTCCTAGTAGCTGGAGCATTGATACATTCGATTTGCCTATATGAGTTATTGTGAGTGTATTTCGGGAGATTTCGTTTAAGATCTAGAACTAGTTTTAAGTTGAATGTGTCCGAGAGCTCATGTCGTTTTTATTTAAATAAAATCAGTCCGCATTCTTAATTCTAGCGGTTTGTGTGGTTTGTTCTGCGTGTCCATTTCATACGACTTGTGAGTTCATTCAACCTTTGAAAGTTTTTAAACATAAAATAAGATGAAATTATCTTTCGTTTAAAATTGAAACGCTACAACTGTTTCAAGTAATGTAATCTTATCTGATAGCTTTTCTTTCAAGAGTCGTTAACAACGTTAACTTATTAAAATGTAATATTACATACTTACTATACATACTACATACAAAAATGCTGTCTCTCAGTCCAGTCCAGTCAAAGAACTCAAAATTACCTATTCCTGCAATAATTCCTTCAGTATTTTCATAATACAGATGATCAACACCACTGAAACGAAATGAATGGCTTCATGAAAGTTTTGCATAACAGGAAGCGTGTGGCCGATGAGCAATTAAATGAAAAGTTGGGATTATGCGCGTGCGCACGCGATGCTATGTAATCGAGTTATGTGCTTCACATCGTCGTAAATTCTAGAACTTGATCACGTGTGATTATGAAATATTGTCATGACATGTCAGATTTAATATTCTCTTCTTTCTTAGGGTTATTATTTTTGATAGATTGGAATATAAATCTTACAGTGTTACGTTTTTCTTTAATGTAAAGAGTTTCAGTAAAAAAAAATATTCTCTTATCGCAACACGGCAAAGCAACACTAATATAAAGTAGAAAGAATCGTGACACAGAATAGACAACATACAACAATGTAGGCTTGTATTTCAATCGTTTGTGTAAAATCCGCACGGAATCCATGTTGAACATTCCGCCGCATATCTTTATTAAACACGCGTGCACCAATAACCTCGGGCCGCCATAAATACCCCGATAAAAACCTACATTACAAATGCATTGTCAATGTCAAAATACAGCCTCGCTGTACGACAGTCGCCTACCGATGCGCCGGCGCAAGAATGTCAACGCACCCCCCTACAACGACATCCCCACTTATATGTAACAGCAGTTGATAACACATCCATTGACGTGTCTGTGCGCTCCGGGGATATGTCATGCGAATAAAAGCGTTTATGGATGCGAAGTGAAATGAAAGTGTTGTGGGAGTAGGTCGTTGACTCGCACGGTCTGTTGGCTGTGGTGGAAAATGCTTGGTTGTTGCTATGGCGCAGGCGGTGATAGTCCGGCTTTCAAGGGCATGGGGTTAAGTTTGTGTGCATGTTTAGTGAATGCTAATCATCCTAACAAGTTGCATGCGAGTGGGTGTTCTTGACAGTACTTTTTAGTTATCGCTCGTCGCTTTGTCTTTGTGCGACATCACTTATTTGTTGCTTAAAAGCTCACCAGCATACGTGGTTTTCCTGTAAGCCAACATTATCAGTCTATGTGACTACCAGAACTTTCTAGTTTCGCTTCTCAGTTCGACCTTAGCGGATACTTTATATGCTATTTAATCCGCCAGCAATTCATTACAGGGTACTGAATAAAATTAGAATGAATCACCAATAAACGTTGACCCTTGCCCCCATACATTAAAGTCCCTGTCAAGGGCCCGTTTTTCAGCATCAACCGGTATTAGGAGATAGGGCTTAGTTTGTGCAATATATAGACGTTCACTTATGGTAATGGGGAAATGTTGACCAGATTCACCTCTTTACGAGCTAGAACATGCATGCTACTCGTATTAATCCGTGGAATGAATATGAATAAAAAGCAGACAAAACGATCACCGAGAGAATATATCATTCAACTAGCTGTTGCCCGCGACTTCGTCCGCGTGGTTAGAAGATATGAGTTAGGAATTTCTGAATGGAAGCCCTCGAAGATGAATAATTTTCCCTCTTTTTTCCACATTTTCCATTGTATCTTCGCTCCTATTAGTCGCAGCGTGATGCTATATAGCATAAACCTTCCTCGATGAATGGTCTATTTAATACAAAATTCAGAATTTTTCAATTTGAACCAGCAGTTCTTGAGATTAGCGCGTTCAAACAAACTCTTCAGCTTAATATATTAGT
This sequence comes from Trichoplusia ni, assembly GCF_003590095.1. Classification (NCBI taxonomy): domain Eukaryota; kingdom Metazoa; phylum Arthropoda; class Insecta; order Lepidoptera; family Noctuidae; genus Trichoplusia; species Trichoplusia ni. Next base: position 12,056,485 of record NC_039487.1, read on the forward strand.
ATATAGATATAGATGAGTACTATATTCAAAGTTTTTTTTTTTCTTGCCTGTTCCTCTGCCTACACCCTTAGCAAACGTGACTGTTAGTATGTGAGCTGCAAGCCGGGTCCCGCTAACCCCACAGTTAATGGTTCGATACTCCAGCCGGAGTAATTTAACTTTCAAAGGGTTGATTGATGAAAACAACTTTGTTCATTGAAAAAACTAGCTCGGTAACTGTTGTTGTTGAGCAATGTTGTCTATTCAAGTTTTATTGCCTTTATATCCTTGTGTAAACATAATAAAGGAGTATTATGGTTCAATAGATTCCAAACAATAGTTACCAGGATTCATCATTAATTTTAATTAATTTTATATCTCTAGGAGTTTTTAAAAGATACACTTAATCTTAATCACGATTTTGTCTCAAAAGTAGTAAATATTTTTGAGACAAAATCGTGATTAAGTTTTAATTCTAAATCTCCTTTTTTATGCAATTGAAGAATTGGGGCGTTTCACAAATATTCAGGCACATAACCAGCTAACGTAGATTTGTCTAGATATAATAGCCAGGTCCAGAAACAATTTAACAAAACAGAGTGTCACGTCTTAAGTAGAATGAGCTATTAATTAATCACAAAGCTGTGTCATTTAAAAACCTGTCATTTTTCCTTTTTTCTAAAAGAAAGTAGGTAAACAAGACAATAGCAGGTCATCATGACAATAGCCTGCAATGATTGATATAGCAAACAAAGCCGCGGCAATTTGTATAGCGAATTAAAGAACTGTTAGCTGACCTCTGACACGCGAGCGCATGCGCAGTTGTGCAGGGCAAGGCTAGAGAAACTCCTGCGCACGTTTACGTGTAACGTTCCTAATTTGTTCTTTGTTTATTTGTAATGTTCATGAACTGGTAGATGCTTTAGATCCTGAAGAATAGGATGCCCAGACTAAATTTTAGGTAATAATTTAGTGTTTTTAAATCCTTATTAGCATTTACGTAACGCGACAACAGGAATTTATATTTCAACGTAAAGATAAACACAAATTTTACATATCTTTGTACGCAAAATATTCTTGAGAAAATATAAGATAATCGTTACAAATTTGGGTCCAGAGTTTTTCTGGCTTATTGAAATTTACTGCTCAAAACATCCAGCAGCCAGGATAGTAGGTCCTCATACTCAACATCATAGAAATTACAAATATTTCAAGATTAAAATTACCTCAGTAACAAACTTTCATGGGAATGTTTGAGAGCCAAAATCGGAGAAGTTTTCCATTCACTTTAATATTTAAAGGTACAACATGTACCAAGTTCCGTAAATGCTTACAGTATTTAAAACAGTCTATGAAAGCTTTATCAAGCTGGTCTCACTGCCTGCATAAACCTGTAAAAATGTAACTTTTGGATTTGATTTTTCTTTGCATGGGTGTTAGCTAGCGGAGTCTCTGATATTCAAGAACATTTTTTCTTGGAAAATGGTCTTTATCTCTATGGACCAACGTGCTTTAAAATTCTTGGCCAAAAAGCAGTAAAATAATTGGAAGTTAGCTTACGGAGTTTTAATGTGTTTCTGGAACGGATGAGACAAACAACAGTAGTAAAGCGTCAATACAAATACCCATTTAAAATCTATAAATCAATTCTTCTGAATCTTGCTGACAGCCCTAAGTAAATAAGTTATGTATGGCTAATACCTAAGGCATGTATGATGTAGGTACGTGTTAGTTATGGTCATACAATACGCACACACACACACATGACACGGACACACGTGGCCTGAAGACGTGTGTGATTTATTTACTACCAAATAGGTTTGTTACATTAGAATGGACCGCCATGACAGATGCCAGTGAGGAGGGGAATTGTAATAATGATAATACCTAGGTGAGCCGTGCTTCAATCTTCGTGAGATGTGGTGATGCAAGTTTACGATCAGACTTATTTGTTTTAAATTTAAGAGTGTTGAAGACGTGGTGCTACAATATAATTCTGTTTTTATTATAAGTAAACTTTGAGTAGTTTGACTGTAGACCGGCTAGTTATTAACCCCGACTTCAGTGCTAAATTAATGACACTTACTGAAATTCTATGCATACAATACCTAATAATAATAATTTTGAAATACATGTTCGTGAATGTTAATATTTCTAAAGTTAATAATACAATGTCATTGAATACTAAAAACCGAGTTGAATGATCTATGAGAGTCTTAAATGTGTCTTGAATTTGCATTTATATATTCTTTTACAGATTTCAATAGGTAGAAACTAGATATTAAACTGCAAAGTTTTATTTATAAAAATCTCGGAATATAACTGACCTTTTCTAGCCTATATTCAAGTATAAATAACAATAAATATCCTTGTTTCTATAAATAACAACAGCTATAGAAAATCTATTGTGATATCGACGCGACGTCTGCAAGGACAGGCAAGGATCTGTCATTATTGTTATTACTGTAATCTGGGCCACGAATGAACAATGAACAGACGTATTGGTTCATCTTATGTCTACAGATAGCTCGTGTAGTTTACCGTGTTATACTGAAAAACCTTATTATATCTAGAAATATTAAAATGAAATAAATAAACAATAATAAATGCGGACAACATCATATACATTGTTCTGAATCCAAAGTAAGTTGCTAACTTATATTATGGAATTCAAATACAACGAAGGTACCACAACACCCAGACCCGAGACAATGTAGAAAATGCGAATTTTTACATCCGACCGGGGATCGAACCCGGGACCTGAGAGCTAGCGACACCTTGAAACCGATGCGTACGCCACTCGACCACGGAGGTCGTCGAATTATAATTGGCATGAATAGATTAAGGAAAAGAATGGTGATAAAGCCGTAAACTGAAAAGTTAATTAATAAGAATGAAAGGCTTTTTCCTGTAGGACAATCAAGGCTTGTAGTTCATCAGTCAACTCGACCTATCGCGGTCCACTGCTGTACAAACGCCTTCCCCAAGTTCAACAACAACCACGCCTTGCCTTCAGCATCCAGTCCTTACTAGCTATCTTTTCTAGATCATCGCTCCAACAGGCGATTGAATTGCTCCGATTGAATTAAATTACAATAAATAATATCAAAATTTTCGTGTTGCTCCACTTTTTTGTACAAATTAATATCAAATTAAATAATGAATATTGCAATTCATACATAATCGTAATTGCTGATAAAATTGCTTGTGCATGATCCATTTGCAATAGGGTTACGTTAATCATTGATTAAATAACAGTGTTACTAATTAAAGTTTAATTATTCTATAATTAACTTGTTTGTATACATTTTGACGCTAGAAGATGCAGATTACAGAAACTGTATTTTAAAGATCATGTAAATAGGATAAAGTATTATTAATTTGTAATATTGTAACTTACAAAAAATCTCGATAAAATTATTCGGTATATGGAGCTACAAAAGGACCTTTTGACCCCCATATCTGTAGATCAAAATAAGTGCTAACAATTCAGATAGGACCTGTTTTTAAAGGCTTTTCAAAAGAGCCGAGTGCCCACTTTAAAATATAAACAACAATAAATGCTGATTGTCTCCTTTTGTCATATATTAAATGAGTTATTAATAACACTAACTCCACTTTTAAAACCCGCCCATCTAATTCCTGGCCTAGGTGAACACAGCTTAACCTGCAGCTCACCTTTCAGTGCGGTATCAGGTGCAGTTGTATGCACAAGTGTCGGCTCTCAATGGCGGGTTATTTTTCTTAAGAAACACAACTACATGTGTTGTTTTTGAAATGGCCTCCGCTCTGCTAGGGTTGTCAAACGGTACTTAACCATTTTGATCAATGAAAGTGACAATGGTCGGTGATACAGCAGTTTTTGCGTTTTCGCAATAGATTATTCAATTCAGAAATAAAACAGACAATCAATTATTTATTTTCCTTTTACATAAGTACTACTTTGGTTAAGCTTTTCGAATTGTATGGAGAAAAATCCTGCATATTTTATTCATGTAACAGAAATATCTCCTCACATAATCATTACAAGATCATAATAATCCTTCCTAAACCATATACACACAATATTATAATACTTACACAACACAGTATACATTGTAACAAATAAACCCAGGCTTAAAAAATAATGAGCGTTGGTAAAGTTCGTATAATAAAGAGTCAGGCGTGGCAGCCCTAGCGGCGGCGCGCGCGCAGGCTGGCACGGCCCGGCACCGCCGCTGCACGCGAATCATTGTCAACCGGCCATTGTGTGCACGGCCACTGCCACGACACTATGACAACATACAGCTTAGGTTTAGCACCACTTTGAATTACGAAAATTTATAATGCTAACTGTATCCTGCGGTGTTACCCGCTGTCTATCATAACGACCTCTTCTTATGGTTGATGTAAAACCTGTTGCCAGAGTGTTTAACCCATTTTATATCTTGGACGTGATTTTAAAAAGGCCAACAATTATGATTATCAGGAGTGGTGCGTCCGAAATTTGTAGGTTCCACTTTTGTTTTGGCAATCGAACGATCTCACTTCTAGATTATTAGCTGCTTTCTCAGATATACTAAAAAACACAACAACTCACAGGCTTTTGTCTTTATAATGGCAAGTTTGATGTATAAAAATAATTAGCTACATCGTATATAGGAAGCTTGTTAGATTGCTAGATACAGGCTCATAGCGAGTAAATAATGAGAGAGTGAAGCGTAAAGATTAAACAGATAAGATTCAGATTAAAACAGCTGATGTTTTAAATAACATACACAAATTAGTTGCTAGGAATAGCAAAATATTTAACGATGGTTTACCGTCCAATTCTTACGTACAAACATTCCAATAAGTTTAGCAATTTCAGATCCCCTTGTGCCCTTAAATAATTTTATTCAATAGTTCTATTCTTCGTTATAATATTTGGATAACGCTAGTCATATTTTTTTCCGAAACAAATGACAAATCGGCTATTGTTCATTTTAAATGGTTAAACAAACGAATAAATAAATGACATTTCTCGTTTATTATAAAAACATCAGGTTATTTATAAAGGTCATGTTGTTAGTACTAATATTAGCGTCAGCAGATATGGCGATGTTCGACCCACTTACGGTGAGACACGTACTGTCAGGGCCGCGAATTTGATGGGTGTGCGCTTTTAGTGCTTACTCAGACGTATTGCATGAGAAGTAGGAAGTGATTGTACTTGGTACGCATTCACTTGTTTATTTTTTACCCGATGAAGGTCATTCGTTTGAAATTAAATTGTAACGCTGTAATAGGTAATTTCAAAGTTTTTCAGAGACAATATTGTAAATTGTGTTCTCTGGTGACAATTTTATTTGTATCCTGTTGCTTGATTATAACTTTCGTTTCCGTGTTGCGACTCGATACAGTTATGACTTTCCAGTATACCTAACCTTATTTTTCATAATATAATGATAGCGTGATGACACCAGAACAATCTAATCGAAGAGTTTGAATTCTAATAAATACTTAAAAATATTTTCAAAAGTAACAGTACAAATTAGTTACGTAATACTGAAAACTAATTAACGTACTAATGAAATTAAAATAACTAAACTTAAAATGAGGTATGAACATGTTAACAATTTTTATTTGCCCACAAAATGTCGACACCCATTGTGTGGGCATAGAGTTGTGTCATGTTTCATGAGAATTGCTAAGTCATAGACAATGAAATGCACCGATATAGTTGGCTAATTACTGAAATTATACATCCCACTAATTTCGAGTTATGAGCTATGAATAGATGGCTGATTGCAGCCTTTGAAGCACTTTGAAAGAGTATTGTTAATGGTGGTGCCATTTTCATTTGTAACGTGATTTAGCTGGTTTCAAAATGGCGGCTTTAGTGAAATACCCGATGAAGTACATAATATAGTGCTATAATAGCAATATTAGCTACTGTGTATTTTCATCTGTTCGTTCAAGTAAGACTCCACTGCTGAAAAAGGCCTCTCATTCTCTGAACCTCAATGTTCTGCAAAAACTCTGCAGCTTAGCCGAGTGGTAAAGGTCGTCACGCCAGATCCATTGTGTGCGACGTGTCGTGGATTCGGTAACCGCGTAGGACAAGAATTTGTGTGGTCCACAAATGCTTGTTCCGAGTCCTTGTGCAAGAAACTTCAATGTTTGAGAAAACCCCGTTGACAGAAGGATTAAATTTCTTAGTGCGTTAGTAGTTATCGATCTGAAAATCGAAGAATCGAGTTAGTGATCTGAAAATCTTCAAAAGTGGTAAATAGTTATAACCCGGAGTCTCCATACATTCACCAGAATTCCTGTTAGCAGATTTAGAAGCCAACAAACTCGCTCAAAGGGTCGCCGGTCACACAAACGTCATTATTTTTCGCAAAACTACATCAAAAGGCTATCGCGTGTCCAGTCCATCGGCTAACTAATATAACGGCTAATGCGCGCAATGAATAGCCGTCCGGGTAACGAGACGTCCGGCACAGCTGTCCGGTTATCCGATATCCGTTGAACCGGATAATTTTCCTCAACTACAAATAAGAGAAAGGTTTCATATCAGTTATTTTGTATAGTTGTTTTGACCGGGTGTGTGAATCTTATGCCGTTAACTTAAGGTTCAAATTGCCTTAGTTTATCAGTTTATAAAGTTTGGTTCAAGTTTATTTTGGTAAGCGAACTCTTCGCTTTCTTGTTTTGTAAGCGGCTGTTCGATAATAGATCAAACTATTCCGTTATTCAGTTTTTTAATAACATTAAGTAGGTATTAGTTATCAAGAGATCATGATCTGGGGTAAAAACTTAAACAACTTTTTAAAAGTGATCGCCATTTTTTTTCTCGATTAGCGGAAACTATATATTCTACTTAATTTATTTGCATGCCTATTTAGACGTGATTAAAGAACGAAATTGCCTTAGCCTTCCACTGACTACTGCTCAGATACCTATGTATTTTTGTTTATCATGATAATTATAATATACATGATCTTGTGGGTATAAAACAAGGTCACACAGCTTGGAACATAAATCGTAAATGTAATTAACATAAAAATATTTATTTACCGTTGATGCGCAGTTGTTTAAATATTAGACTTGAGTCATGTTGCGCGACAACTGTGTTTGTTTGTATTCGTATGGCTAAGCTAACGACCTAGGTATGTACTAGGTACTATATGTGCAGTAAAGAGTCTAGAACGGTGTCGGTCGTTGCGGACGTAGGTTCAATTTGTTGAAAGGTACAACACCTGTTAGTGACGATTTATGTTTGTTATGTTTATTTATATTGTGTATTGTAGGATTAATAGACATTAATTATGTTATGGTATAATTATTTACACAGTTTTACTAAGCTGAATGTCGGCAGTTAGATGTTATCCAATAAACTTATTAAATATAGTTCTTATTTATATTTAATACTTTAACTTTGTATTGTTTGCAACTGTTAAGCAAAGATTTCGTTGCAAAATATTCTAAAAATTTTCGCTAATTGCGAAATAAGTTTAAAGGTTGCAAATAAAATTTAACATAACTAACATAATAAGTGTCTGAATTACCAAAAACGATGATCTTAAATTAGCCTACACATATAATTATCATTACTTAACATCACCGTTACTACAATGTTTCAATCGCAAAAGGCATAAACAGTGCAATACCGTACCTACACTCCGCCGCCCGCCTACCGCGGCGGAGGGCGGGCGGCTGCGACTGCGCCCGCCTGATAACTGTAATGCCGCGTGCTGTCCGCTGTTTGCTGCATAACTAGTCATAACTACTCTATTTATTGTACCGCCACTAAGTACGACTGCTTGGTTTCCACTGGTGATTGTGATGGCTTAAGATAGGCTTAAATGGTGATTAGAGGTTTTGTTAACATTGATGTCAGTATGTAACGTGTCGGAGGTAAAGATGTACTTTGCAAAACTAATCAATCAATGCAGTTTAACATTTTAACAGAGTTTTAGAATAATTTGTATATACACAAATTATTGTTCCCCCTGTTGCCAGCCATCGAGATCCATCTTATTTTACCTAGGCCAAGTCTAGCTGTGGACGAATATGGGCTGATGATAAACATCTATTATAACTGTTATTCCCTCTCTTATCAAACCTTCTTACAACTTTAATTTCGATTTTTAATGCTTACCTAATGAAGTTACTTACAATATTTCAAATACATCTTGTGTCCACATCCTCATTGATTCCTCGTGCCCGGCCCTCAGGTGCCCCCCTCACCTGCCCCCCCCCCCCACTATGTCCACACAGCCAAACAAACGCCCGGGACGTGCCGGCCGGCCCGACTAACATTTACACGCGGCGCTGTTTGTGCCTCCGCTACTATTTGCCTATTGTTACAGTTAAACGCCGCTCTTGTGCTTGCAATACAAGTACTTTTTAAGTTTTACTCTTTTGTTTAACTATTTACTAGTTAGTTGTATTTGTGTTCGTTTTATTGTTTACCGCAAACCTGTTAAGGTTCTAAGCTTGCAAACCCGATGTCTTTTATACTCTGTTTAGTTTGCGAGATACTCTTGCGGCGAGAAAATGGTTAGGATCCTTAGAATATCCAAAGAGGAGGAATTTATTAGACATTAAGACATACATTAGATGCACAACTAGATAGATATTAAAAAAAATGCTTTCTCAAGCTATCAATACATGCAGCAATCTATTCTTTATCCAAAGCATAAATTATCTCTTCCTTTCACAAGGTTAACGTACAACCTGGTGTGTCAAGAGTTTTCATATCGCCCGTAGTTGTAGGCGACTTACGTTCCTTTAGAATTTTCTTGAAAAATTCTCAGGTGTGTCCTAAGATAACAAAAAACCATTTACCACCTAGAACCATAATTAATTTACGTTTTAATTTTATAAACACGCGGATACCTAGACTATTTCATCACCACTTGTTAGACACCATATACAAACCATAGGTGTAGGTACCTATATATATATATAATAATTATGAATGGTGTCCGTACATCATACACGTGTGATGCATATAGATGCGCGAGAGTGGAATCTCAGTGGATTCTTAGAACTGTGAGGAGCGAATAGTTATGATAATTTGTATGTTATGCATACATTATCAGCATACGTCTTACTAGTTTTTATTAAGCTCTGAATTATCATATTTAAATTCAATTTATAAAGTAGTTTCCAATGTAGTTTTATTCTAATGCTTATTATTTAACGGCGTGGGTTTACCGTGCTAATAATAATTAATAAGTAAGTACCGAAGTAAACTCCATTATTTTTACATAATCATTGCCTCTATTGATGCAGCAAAATTACATACAAACTGAAACCTAACCGACTGAATAAAGAATTGTATTTGACAAAGCAATTTCTGTGTCTCAAATAAAACTAACTTTTCGTATGAACCTAACCGGAAGTCCGCTTAAGCCTACACATTTAGAGTAACGTAACTGAAGCGATTTTAACCCGTGCACACACCACCTATAACAGCAATTACTCTGCGCCACTGAGCTGCAATTTGGCAGCGACCAGTGGGTAATTAAATAGTGCTGAGCTGTGTGCAACTAGCCTTAGTATATTGCTGATACACACGACCTAAGATACAATATAACAATTAATACGCTTTCAACACATACCCTAAGACGTACACTGTACAGTGTACTATACACCCTATGGTCCTAATCTAAACGTCGATTGTGTATCGACGATTCTAGTCCTTTGATCCACACTTGTTTGGTCCTTTCATCCGAAACTTTCCAAAAATAAATCTTTTAACATTCCCATTCATAAAGCATTTGTAGTGAATAACTTTAAATACATTAAAAGACTGAGTTTAAAAATAAAAGTAATCGCTAAAGGGTTTCATGTAAGATGTGAGGTAAACTGAATTCACTTCGGTGGGTCTAGACTGGGTGTGGCCTCACTGATAGCATTCATAACATAGTTTAAAAATGTTAAAATAAAAATAATACATGTACTACATTGGTCATAAATGTATATGTTTCGTTGACGTGTCTCTGTCTACTTACTTTCAACACTAATTGCGTTGGTAATGATATGATCAGGAGGAGGATATTTTTACTGAGTATATTGTATGACTATATGTTTATGGCCTTTGTATCCTATCGGCACTACTTATAGTCAGCAAAACATATTTTAAAGAAATAGGAAATAGAAGTGGGTACCATTATTGCTGTCAGAATTTAGTGCACTCCGCAAGTCTGCTGGTATAATTAGTATTCTTCTGCACAACTTATTATCTTAGTATAATATATTCTTAGTCCTTCCTCAGTGGCGCCCCGCCCTCCCTCCAGTGCTTTGACCATCGATGCATGCTTATCCATACGATCAGGGTCCGCTTCGTATTAATTCGGGGCATACACAATCGCTTTTTTAATGTACAAACATGGTCCTTTGGGCTTACGAAAATTAGAAATTCCTTTGTTGAAAAGTCTTTTGGGTTCAAATAGAAAACTTTGATGAAAGGGCTCCGAGGAAGCGTTTTAATTTTAGTTTGTATCGTCGAGAATGCTAAGATAAAGTATATTGCGCTAACTATAGCTTTAATTAATATAGATGAAAGATAAATATTATATCTAATTTTTTTGCTTTTTGATACGGGCCTAGACGAAATAGTACGTAGATAATAGAATCCTGGATGGGTACGTATTATGTGTTGAGTTATCTCTAAGTCCAAAGTCAACTTAAGCTTGTAAAATTTTACCTATCTAATTTTAGATCTTTCAACGTAGACAAAAATGAATTGGGATACCTAAAACAAAAGTTTGTGCAAATTGAAATTCGCTTTTTAGCAGACTCGACGGTTTTCTAAATTGATTAGGTAAATCAAACTTTAATATTGCTTGGTTCAACAAGTTCTGGAAAAACGCGTCGCTAAGCAAAGATCTTGAGAGGATTTATTGAAAAAGGCCCTCTTTACGTAGTGTTTGCATGCCTAGGTACTTACGATAGATGTTTATTGTGTTGATAGTTCTGAGAGCACGACTACTCAAGGTTCAAATATTGGCGTCTTAAACGTTCACTTTTGACCCACACTTTTACATTCAATACGCTAATATTTATATTATTTAAGCTACTTCTGTGACTCACACACTTAAAATAGCAAGAATGTTAAAATCTCATGATTATTACTTATCAGATTTGAGCAACCTTTGGACATTCAAAATGATTGCGCAAGAAGGCTGATAGCCATCTTAATGACACGTGACGGTTCTTGCAGTGTTTGTCTGCAAGGCTAAGACGAACAGAATATCTTGCTCAGCATCATTTAATGAAATGTATCAATAATTACGTATGCTCACACACGCCTCGCTCGATCGGCTCGCCCGGAAGCCGCGTCACGGAAGAGTGCCCGGCTTCCGCTGCGCAAGCGCATGCGATAGAAAAAATCCGGTTAAACTATGTTTGAACCAAACAGGGCTCTAGAAAGTGCTTAGATAACTGATTGGTTAAGTAAAAGTTGTTAAGTAAACAGTTTAACTTGAGATGTTATTAGTGACTGTTAACCGTCAGTAATAACTCTCGTTATATGGAATGACAAGCTTGAAATCTAATAACTGGATGGGAATCAACAAATAAAAGACAAGTCGCTTCAGAATGGTTTGGAAGATGTGCTTACATTTGGAATACAGCATCTGATAATAAGCCACATTATTCTTCTGTTTCCCCACGAATTATTTATGAAACTGTCTCGACTGGTGTTCATGGTATTAATCACAAACAAGGCATATTGTTGAGTATCTCGCATCTTGTAATTACGCGCCGTGAATGGAGAAGATTAATTACATATTAGACGTCACACACTATTTACTGGAGTATTATATTCAGTGTAATATAAGGAAGCGGCCTTAGAATATTTACCGATCGCAGCGTGGTTTATGATTGTATGAGTTTGGTCCTTCGAGTCGCAAGTGACTTGTTAACCGACATTCTGTAAAGAGTAAGGCAGTAACTACTTTTTGATAAGATAAAACTTAGTATCATGTTAGTACTTTAATTTTATGCTTCCACTTTAGTAGCCCTTTGGATATTGGACTTAGAACAAATTCAGTCCCTTTACACCTATATTACACGACCTATCCATTGACTACCTAACAAGCTCTATGAAAACCTGAGAATCTACCACAACGTTCCAAAGTAATATTATCGTAGTAGTTTAAGCGGGACAGCTCAATACACGGTATAGAGCAGCATCTCTTTTCCACGACTTCTGTTATTACTTTAAGTGATGGTGGTAGGTGTTCAGAGCTCTCGTCGCGATTCCTTCCTGGAATGTATCTGTGGTTACGTGTAGGTTCCCGGGGCGCGATACCCCGGTGCCGGCACATTAGCGAGGCGCGCCCCGGATGTGTCGGCGCTTCCGACCTCAGGGTACCGGGGCGCGAGGATTTTTGCCAAGCTGGTACTTTGGGGGTTGTGTTAAGTGTTGTGAGGGTTAATGCAAGTCAGTTTAGTGCGTATTGGATGTTTGAAGGGTATACGAATTAGTGAGTTTTGTTTTCTTGACTCATAGACATCACTCACTACAACGGTGATGCTTTAAGAGATTAATTTCGGATAATAAATCGGCGTAATTAAAAAGTTTTTGAACAAAGTTCTGATATTAAATCTATGTAAGTTTGCCCATAACCGATCTTTAACTTCCTCTTATATTCCAAAAAATTTACATACGTTCTCAAATTTAATAATGTCAAAGGCAGGAAGTTTGTTCAAAAGGCATAGTAAATAGTAGTACATCAGAAGTAGAACCTCTTTCATATGAAGTACAGTGCGCGGTCGATTAGGTATTCGATAATACTCGACCCAACTTACCTCTCGATTCCTTATCCAATAACTCTCGGTTGGAATCGAGTCGTGTAAACTGTTTAGTCGATCGATTCTAGTCTACTTGACAACTTTAAACTGAAAGCTTCCTGATCTAGATGTAGAAATTAAGTGTGGATTTTATTTTCGTCATTGAAACAACGGATACAAAGTACCATTTCTAGATCTTTAATCCTTATAAATATGAGGATAAACGGTTTCTTCATAATTGAAACAAATTCACTTCGATTATATTGATATTTAAATAAAAACACTTGTTTCTTGTTTCAAATATCTTTTTCCTTTAAACCCTAAGCCCTCCTCATATAAACAGGTATGGAAGTCCGACATTATCGGGTGTTAACCCTCCGCTATTAGGTAGGCGGCTCACGACCCGGATGTGTCGCCCGCCGCGAACGGGTTACAAAGTGACAACCTGCACTCGGGAGACGCGAAATACGCAACATTTGTACTTTGCAAATATTATACGAACCATTTTTTTGAGTATAGTTGCATCTTCAAACTTGAAACTGACTTTAATTTATCCTTATTTTTCTAACTGATTCTTCGTAAGATAGAAGTAATAAAGGTGCTTATAAAATCACCACATAACATTAAAATATAAATCTGTTGAGCCACTTAGCTCTGCAACCAAGAAGAAAATATTACCTAGTGAACGTACCTCGTCCGTAAATAAAACAATCTAGCTAACAGTACCCGCATCACATCAATGCTTGTCAACCATAATTGATGATTACCCACTTCTCCAGACGCGGAACTAAGGACCAGATAGTTTCCTCATAAACAAAGGCCAGCCTTGCACACGAGCCTTGCATTTTCCCTCTAACAATGACTTTTGTCACATTTTACAGTCACGTATTACTTTTAAATGTAAGGTAATTATATTGTCAGTTCGTGCCGATAGGGAAATATTTAAGTATTTGTTTGTTTAGTGATAACAGCATTATGTGAAGGGTAACATTGTATTATGAAAAGAGTAAGATCATCAGGATTCTTCTGTAATGTCACTATTTTAAGCTCAAATTGTCTCCTTAAGTTTAATACCAATCTTGTTCATTTTTATTTATTCTATCTTTTGCTAATTTTGGTAATCATCTGTTTTCTTCAGTGATTACTTTTGTTCTGTGTTGCGTGTCTATACTTTTGCGAATACCTAAGTACTTTACAACTCGTAGCTGAATGTTAGACGGGTGTCCAGTTCTTATGCACTCATACCTCAGAGAGAACGGTAATCTATCTGAACCGGTACGAATACCTATGTTAAGTTGCACTGTTAACACTGTCAGCCTATAAGCCATGTTTTCTTTAAGAGTTAACGATCATAAAATAAGGTAGTTTTCTGCGTTAAATCTGTCCTTAACAAGACAAGGATACAAGATGTTGATGCTAATTTATTTTTCGGATTAGTCTGCTATAAATAATAATGGATTTAGTAAATTTAGACTTTGAGACACGGGTATCCTAATCACCCAAGACCTTTTAATACCTTCGATATCGGAGATTTGACCCAATTAATCAGTGGTCCTTCGAGTCAAATAAACAAGGTACTCCGAAACTTGCCAATATTGAGTTTAGTATGTATGTATTGTATATGATATGTTGCAAACAATAACATAATATTCACGCTGGTGTCGCTCGTGGACAAACAGTTAAGCCGGTCTAATGCCGCGACAAAGGCAAGATTGTGCCTCCTAAGAGGATTTGTGTCTTTAGCTACCATAGTCCTGTAGAAACAGGTTAATTTCGATAGATTATATTGTTAAATACGAGTTTACTGGTTCGTACGTTTTAAATCTAATCTTTCAAAAGGATATTTTTGCATGTTTTAGGTTGACGAACTGATCCTTAATGTATAGTTTACTTGTATAAGAAACTAAGGTTTTATAATATAAAATAAAATATAACACTTCAACATAACATAAAAACGTAATTGCCTTGAATGAGCACTTTTCTATGACAGTAAATGTCATCAAATGGTTTGTTTAATGAAATAAGGTTGAATAGTAATTTATTAAACATATCGGTTTTCCTCCATTCTCCCATATCTATAGAATAATCGTTATAAGTTTATAACACTAATTAATTACTAGCACATATTGTTATGACGTCACACGCCTGGCACACGGTGGTACAGGTGTGTCTAGCTTCAATATGCACTCTGTGATGTTAACAATACGGTTTGTTTTTGCTTGCAGGTAATTGAACACCGTTTCTTAGGATCCGCTATGGCAAGACGAAGGATGTTGCTTCGGAAGGTAATGTATACATATTTTATAATACATAATATGATGTTCTTGGTACCAACTGCTGAATGGTAAATATGTTAATGGTAAAGTTTGCGATATTTACATGAGTCTTTATCTCTATTTCTCATTCTTCATTGTTTTAAATGATAGTCCTTATATCTATTGTATTTACAAAAAAAGGCCTTTCTTAGAAAAACAGCAATAATGTTTGAGAATTAATATTCTAAGCAGCATTATAAATGTGTTCTATAGCTTTAAATCAAACAGACCAAAATACCTACCTTAATGGAATGAAGTCCATGTCTGTATGAGTAAAAGCCTGTGTCCTGTGTCTGACTGTAGTACGACTGCAAGCTGCTATTATTTATTACTTCATAAGAGAAGAAGCAACAAAAGGTGTTCCCACGAGGATGCACACAACACTTCCTAAATGACGCAGTCGGACAAACTCGAGGAAAACGGGAAGTCAACAGATTTACAACTTCCTATCGATCGCAAAGAAATCAGAAATCACTACCGGGAAACTCTTTATGCAAGGCGTTCCAAATGTTTTGAAACCTCCTTGGATCTAGACCTGTAGCTTTGTTGCGCCATAACTTATAAAATATTGCATCGATCTTTTTGGAATGAAAGTTAGTCTCGGTGATTTGTTACTATGGACATTTTAACGACTACGCAGAAAAATGGGAATAACAATAGAAAAATTGTAAAAAAGATTCCCGGTATGTTTTGACAGGCGTCCGCCACAAAAACCCGCAATATTGAAACAGTGCCGCTCCTGAGGTAACACAGGCATGTAGTGTCAAAGGGTTGACTCTCATTGTTTTCGGTAAATATGGATCAGAGAAATAGAAGGAAGTGGTATTCGAACTGCCGGTACTGTTGGGGGATTATCAACTACGCTGTATGATTGTTATTAAATACGTAAAATTTTTGAGGTATGTGTAGAGTTTTAAAAGGCAAAAATGACGTCTTTAGGATAGTTACAGATCTGTATGTAAGTCTTAAGACACTGATACCAGTACTACAGCTGTGCAGGGGTACTTCCCTCCTTCCATATGATCCATGGTCAATACCCTCACGTTTGTGTGTCTAAAAAGCAAGCTTTAGTCAGTCAGGTAAGACCACGGTGTGGCGTCTAGAGGCTTGTTTTTCGAGGCAGCTGATGGATTGGTTGACATGTCTGCTCATTGCATGTTTTGACGTATGACGCAAAACAGAAAGGACAGCGGGACTAGAGATTTCTGGTTCTTACTATAGCTTTGATAATTCTGCTTTACGTATTATTGGAAAATATGGTTTTGTTGAAGTTTTTGAATTAAGACAGCCGCAGTAAAAAAAAGAAAGCAGTTTTAGTATTTCCGAAAACCATCAGAACTGTTCAAACATGGTTTCTTTTTGCACACAACAAATGCACATATTTTTTTTTATTCAAACATTTTAAGTCTTTATCTTATTGACTGTCGGAAAAACCTACGATATTTGAGAACATAACAAAACCTGTCCAGTCACTTACATCTCTATTGCAATCCAAAAAGGTTTATATTTCAAGTTATTGTTAAGATCATCGTAGATTCTATTAAAGTATCACAAGTTGGTGAAGGGAAAGTCGCGTTATTAATTTACCGAAAGATAATAGGAGAAAACACATGGTTATTGCTTCGTGTGTCGACTGATGGTCGATGATGAAGGGAATGTATCTACAAGTACATAAATTTGAAGACAGAGTAGAGTAATGATGAGCAGTAAAAAATATGTAAAATAAATTTTATTTTTGTTTACACTAACTTTATAAATCTGTTTGGTTTGTTGCTTTGGTAGACGTGATCTTAGTGTAATTAAAATTCGTTTGAATAAACATTAATCTAGGCAGGCCAGTCTAAATGTCACGCCCAAATAAAGAGGCACACATTTAAGTCTTATTTTAGTTTTAAAGCATATTATTATTTAAGGTTTTGTATCGTTCATTGAACTCGTAATAAATTTATCTACCATTATTGTTATAGAGGTGTAAATGTAAACTTTTTATTTTGATCGTAAAGTTCTGCGACCAGAGATGATCTCAGTCGGTGTTTAGTATTCTTGAAGTGCTCATACGACCTTGTATGGGACACGTGGTATTCACCCGAGGACGGAAATAAGGCTTTGTTGAATTCAAATCAAGTGTTTATAAAAGAATCAGTTTTACAATATGATTTCTTTTTCCATTTTACGGACTTGTCAAGAAAATCAAATGAAGTGTTGGTTTGACCTGATCACAGAGGATTAGGCACAAGTTTGGCAGCTAAATGCGGTTCAAGTTACGAGGCAAATGATATTGCTAGCTCTGTCTAGGTGTCTTTTTCATATTGCAACTAAAACAATTATAAAACCTCCGCGACACAAGGAGGCGTTATTTTTTTCAAATATAAATAAATAAAAAGAGTGGTCAACCTTTTTTCCCTACACATATATATCAAACTATCGCAAATCCTCCATTCCTCATTTATTTTTAGCTCCAAATGTCGCGTAACGAGTGGATTGTCCCGGGTTCGAGTCCCGGCGGCGGATTACACGTCTTATCTGATTGATGGCGCTCTGTCGCCTCGCTAACTGTCAACACTTGGGAGGGATTAGGCTACAGCCCTATTTGTCCATTGTAATCAACTAAATAGTATATGCTTAATTGTTAGATAGTTTGATGTGATACAATTCTGTGATATTCATAAATAGCTATTATGTTATGAAGGAGAAAGTTTTTGTGTGGGTACCGCTTAAACGGCTTGTCCAATTTTGATGAAATTTGTTGCGAGCTTTGCTAAACCTTTTATCCGACTGAGATGAAGGATGGTTATATTTTTATAGTGACATCTATGTGAGTTAAAAAGTCAAGTTTTTATTAAAATTTACATTAACCCTATGTAGGACAACATAAAAATCAAGCTGAACCTTCACTTTGTGGCATCATATGAGCATTTTAAACAGTTTTTTGTTTAACCTATGTATTGTAATCTTGCAGCGATAGTTTCTTAATATATCCATTACGGTCCAAGTACATAACATTTTAGATAAACATAGTGCAATAAGACCTATTAAGATACAAAACCCATTTTGCTTCCAGTATTTAGTGTTAAGTACTGTCTAGCTCAAAGTGACAAATATAGTCAAACTTGACCATCTCGGGTCAAGTTCATTATCTTCCAATTTGCTATCTTATCGTTCAACTTTATCATGATTCGTCATGCAGACATTGACCGTACAGCCTTCAACACAAGTCCCCACTTTTCTTTCTCAAAAGCGGTCTTTATGTCGAAGTGTTAAAGATGGTTTTATTTTGATGGTTTTCGGTGATGTGTGGTGTGTCGTACAGCATCTCTTAGAGTCATTGTTTTGGGTCAATCACTCGGAACGTCGCGGGCATGCTAATCACACGACAAACATACATCACGGCATATTTTACTTATTTATTTTGTACATATATTATGTATATTCATGACGTTTTTTGTATGACTGGGTGTTTGCACTTTAGAAGGACAATAGGTTCTATTTCTTCGTTAAATTTCGACGGTTGAAAAATAGTTATCACCCAACATGTGTAACAATATATGTTCATCATCCCAGGTTAAAAGAAGTAAAGTCTATCTAAGTTTCAATTAAATATTTAGATGCAGAACATTATTTACATAAGAAAACCTTTTTCTGCAGTTTTAATACCACGTTTAAAACCTGTCTTTAAAGACACACACCATACATCTAACGCCTCACGAAAATGTTTGACGCGTCACCAATCAATCAAACATTCGTATATTAGAACCCGTTACATAGGCTTGTGATACCTCATACAAAACATATACCACTATAACAAGACCTCTCTCCAAGAGCAAGAAAGAAAGCGCGAGATGTCAATGAGATTGGATCTGTGACGTCATAGGTCGTTCACCTCCACATTGTATGTTAATGTTTAAAGTAAGTATAATGTTCATTTCTATACATATTTGATGAGAGTATTATCACGGCGTGTTGTGGGTGGTGGTCTGGCCAACCAGCTTATGAAGCAGGTTTTAATACGATTTATTTTGTTCAACAGAAATGCTTTTCATCTCAGAATTTATTATCAGCTATCAGAACTTAAAAACGCTACGACAAGACGATTTATTTATCCATGGCTCAAATGAATGTCAATTTTATGTCATTTAACTTGACACAGTCTCGCGAAGACATGTTTCCAGTATATTTATGTTGTACAAATGTGAAGGATTTTAGAAACATAATTAGTTTATACACAGTTAGTACTCTGAATTGTTTATTAGTATTGTCAATAGAAAACCAATATGCGTGTAATCGTGTCTACGAGTGCGATTCGGTGTTCAATACAATTTGCGCGGTAAAGATATGACGAGCGATTATGTAGCCGACCAACTATGAAATTGTGCATCTGCGACTACGCCCGACAATACACAGGTGAATACAGAAGTGCAAGGGCTATAAGAAACCTTGCTCTTAACGGAGGCACCCGTAGAAATGTATTTTTCAAGATACATAGGCTTTATTTATTGTTATTATTATAAACATATGCAACACCCAATACAGCATTGTTCACTATGCTTTCTCCCTTCGGGTTGCTTTTCTCTTTTGTAGTACATATTTGCATATGGCTGGATACTAGATGCTTTATTTGAAACTTAATACGTTCGTTAAACACTAAATTTGATTAATTTTTAATGAGTTATAACGTGAAGGGTACGTAGGTAGTGTTACAGCAATTTAATGCTGCGTTGTCAAGCTGCCAAAAATTTTAGAGAAAAGGCTCAGGCCACAAATATCCACTTGCCAGTCATTGTTTTAGATTATTAGCCCAACTAGTATCTCTGTAATATTGATTTAAAATAAAATTATCTTATTGTCCAGTCCCTTTTTTTGTAATATTGTTCCGAGTGGTATTTCTGCATCGATCCTGTGTTGTTTATAATAGTTGCGCTGTATGCTAAGGATAGCCTGATTGATGATCAATGATTTGTAATTCGCATTCAAATGTTCACCTATTAGTTCATGTTTTTCATTACACGTGAACATAAGACACGTGGTATATTTTAATATGTTTTACAATTTTAAGGATTGCTGTTGACTCTTGCTTTCTTGGTCTTAACTGCGACAAAAAGACTATGATTTGATTTGAATTCATTTTTTTTTGTTTATTTATTGGAGTTTTTGTCAATGGCCCTCGGCCGCGTTCCTGTATAATCGCTTTAGCTGATAACAAGATGGGACGGTAAAGGTGAAGATGGACGTTAATGAACAAAAATTCTATAAGCTAGAAAGCTATACATAAAAAAAGTGAACAGCAGCTATTAGCAGACATAAATACGCACATAGCATAATTTAGACATAAAGAATTTTTTAAACAAAACCTTCCAGACAAAACTAACCGCAGCTAAAAACCCACGTTAACACCAGGAATCTATTAAAAGCCACCGGCGATACATTTCCATTCCACAATGACTTTATTAGTCAGCTCTACAGTACCGTGGGCGTGTGTGGGTGACACACACATACAACAGTAGTACGAGCGACGTAGGCACCTTATATTTATTTGTATCATTTTAATGATAGAGTTATTAAACTGAGTGTTCAGTTTCAATCAGCTGATATAAGAAACTGTGTCGTGTCGGTGAAGGGTCTTTGATTGGTAGAATCGATGTGGCGTATGTTTGTAATGAGGTGTGCCGGTCTAATATTCATAAAGCATGAAGATGTACTTAGTTTTCATATCATCAACTCTTGTATACCAGCGCTGGGCGTTGCTAATGTTCTAAGGTATGCTATAGAGCTCGATTGGCTGCGGCTAAATGTTGCTTTTAATATAGGATGTTTTGAGTAAAATAGTTTCAAAAGTTGTGCTTTCAACAGTTGTCACTGAATGAACTTAGGAAGGAAACCAAACTTAGTGATACAGCACTTAATCAATTTGGTAATTAAATTTGTTTCTAGTTCAACTTTAAGAAAAAGCCAAACGGTTAGCTTGAAACTACGGATTTTCTTAATAATAAGTATCGAGCACATTACTTTTACCTAGATATAGATAGCAGAAAGTACAAATAGCTATGAAGGTATATAATTCTGTATATCCCAAATATGGGGTCAGCAGTAAACGCCAGGCGTCTGCGGTCAAGTGTCGCCAGGGTCTGTGTGACCGCGAGCAGAAACTCCTTATTTGTTAAGTGGGTCTTAAAGATGTTAAGTAGTCTTAATGTCGAGTCTCGTGTATACACTAAAGTATACAAATTTTATTACGCGTCTTAACACAATTCTCTACCCTGGCAAGAAGTGTGGAAAACTTACAGCTTAAACGATAAAACTTAATAAATAAACTATCATAATTGACAAAAAGCCAATTTATTACAATTCTTCTAAATTTTAAGATGACAGCACAAAAAGTTACATAATTTGTTAATAATTAAAAAATGAGAGAAACACTTTTACAGAAAAGTCTAGATAAACGCTAAAAATCAACTTATCAATTTTTTAGACGTAATAGCAAAGGTGAAATTCGCCTAATATAGTAAGTAATGCTTGGAAAACAGCCAAAACCAGCAACACTGCTAAACTGCTTAATAGTTTGCTATAAGCACTTCAGTTAAGCCAGAAGCCAAATCGAGGGTACTTGAACAATTTAATGCGACGAAATAAAAACTATTTGAAACAACGTGCCGAGTTGCGGAAGGAGAAAACTTTGGTTTTGAATGATTTAGTTTTATTGAAATACTGAGGTTTTCCTGTTACATTAACAAGTATACGTTTAAAACTACATATGTACACTCATCTTTGTAGAAAAGTCAAATGCTACGTACTTTCGAACTCGACCGACCTTTGCAACCATTACGGTGTTCAGCCTTAGTCATAAAAATAAATGAAATCTCGACAATCAAATGTAAAAAATAGAAAACAGTCGCCACAGTTTTCGCAGTTCCAAATTCTTTTACAAAAAAAATAAAATGCGTTTCCGTCAAGCTAACTGTACCAAACGATCAGTTACCTTTCATCGCTTTATTGTACGCAAAATACAAAAAAACTATGTCGGCCTTAATCTAATTTCCGTTTAAAATAATACAAATCAGTTTAAAAGTGTTACAAATTTACAAAACAGTCATTTAATTAATCATTGAAACATCTCCATACAATCCGTCTGACATTCTGTCTCCCACAACTTCAATGGCGATTGTTCTTCTATCCCTCTCGCACTTGCAGCGCTCTCTTACGAGAGTGAGGGACAGGTATAATGCAGTGAATCACGGTGCGCGTGCGCCGCGGACCGTTACCGTGATTGGAACAAAAGTTACAAGAGATGAGCGAATATAAAAATCTTATTTTTTTTTATGGATTTAGTTTATAATCAGTATTTTTGAAGATTGGCATTAAGTGCTGAAAGCCCAGTCAATATATTTTAATAAGTTGGAAATAAAAGAAAAAAAACCTCTTTGCTGCCGGCACTCATTTATTAGATGCAAGGTGGAGGACCAAGAGCTATGGCGCAGTTTGTTAACCCTATCAAAGTTGTGTGTGTAGTTTTGTAATAAGTTTTGCCAAGCCGCAAGAGATGTCAACCAATAGTTTCTAGACATTCGTATCAAAGTGACAGTTTTGTATATTTAAACCTTATAAGTTCCAAAACATGTCCTCCTTCACTATCGCCGCCGCTCCCGCTTCCGCTTGTGCCTCGCCGCGTCGGTACCGTTACGGCGCGTCGCGGGCCGCCCGGCAGCGCTTTTATTTGTTCTGACAGGTCAACGATGTGGGTCACACTATACAGTTGGTATGTGAGCCTCATTTCGGTAATACATGCTGTACTTCCATGTTGGTTTTGGGTATTAAAGATAATTTTGCTATTTTTTTGACTGTCATTTTTGGATGATTCTAGTTTATAACACAGCCTAAAGGCAGGTAGCGAAATTATTTGTGAATATGAAATCATACGAAAAACAAAACGTGAGGAGGCTATTTATTTGTTTTCAGTATATTAACTTCATAACCAAGAAAGCCGCAATAGAGTGGTAAAATTTGGAAAACCATATAAAAAACCCAGTGTCTCTTAGCAACTATTTTAAAATATCTTTAATCTCGTAAATCAAAGCTATTATAATAGACAGACTGACAAATCAATTTAAATATTAACGACTAAATATATTTATTGGCTAGATTTTACCGTATTTCGGTGAATTAGCCCGGTTAACCGCGGCAGAGTGATACGCGGATGTGACGCGTCACATATTTAGGATAACTAAATTAGTGATTCGGTATTAAACTAATTATAGTTAAAATACGTGGCATTATGTAAAGTATTAAGTGGTTGGGTTCATTTAACATTTTTTGTATGCGAGGGATAGAATGCAAGATTCACGGGCAATGCGGTAAAGGTTGCAAAGTGTTAAGTTTACCGAAGAGACGGAAAAAGTGGCGAGAAAAATAAAAAGGCCTTTATTCAGAGGGTGATATGATAATGATGATGTGAATTATTGGACGATTTATGACTCATGAGTGTTATAAAATAACAGATGGCTGAATAAAGATGGCTGATAAATAACTGTTAAATAACAAAAATCGATGGGAAATAGTTGCTTTTGTATTCAGAAAAAGTTAATGTCATTTTTGTATGAGGAAACTTGATCATTCTAATAGCTATTTAGATTTTGTTTTCTACTTGTAGTTTTACTGAACAGTAGCCGGCAAAACTTAAAAAGTTTCTGGAAATGTTATAATGGTACCTACTAAGGCAAACTCGAATTTTAATCAAACTGTCAATATGTATCTCGTGACAATTCAAATACCTCTTTTTATTTATACATCTTGAGTATACAGTTTAGTCGTAACTTTCGCTTAATCTAGACCAGATTTCATGGTTGTCTGACTTTACCAGATCTAGAACCTTTGTTATAGATCAATTTGGTTCGAGTCGTCAGAACGGTACATTTCTCATGTTTTTTGTACCGTGTCATGCGAAGCGTGGCCGTCTGGTGACTGCTGTGGTCACTGGAATACTGCTTTTTGTATATTTTTGTACTTTTTACTCCTTACACAAAATGTAAAACGGAATCCTATTACGTCCGTTCCTCTATCACTAGGCTGCATCTTGTATACCTATTTCGTCCCCCGAGGGAGTGGGTGTCCATGAGGATTCCTCCGCTTTACCAAAAAGAAAAGAAAGTTTGCATCTTATAAGCATTTATAGATAGGTTGTGTTTTTTACAAGTTATGGTTATTATTTTGCCGATATAACAATAAAAGAAAAATTTCGAGATGAAACACCGGTTAGTACTTTATGAGTGACTGTTTTCTTTGAAGTTGCTTTTTAGTGATTTGTACGGAACCCTTGGAGATCAGTTCGACTCGTACTTAATTTTACTTTGTTACGGTTTCTTTCAGCTAATAGTGATAGGATTATAATCACTTCTCTGCTTATTTTGACATTACGACTGTTTTGTATGTTAACCTGCAATTGTATACCGCTAATGTGTTGCAGGGAACGCAAAAGTTTGGAATGTAAATCACATAATTCTTTTTTCTGAGTGAACAATTTTACTATTTTCAAAAAACACTTAGATTTTTTTTATATAAATTTTCTTACGTAGTTTTAAATGAATACTTTTCCTAGTAAAAAGTCTTAATTGCATGTCTATGCTCCCAGGAATGCGTCGTAAGCAAACAAGCAGACACGCACTGATACAATATTTGTCTGTCTGTTGATAACAGTGTTTTGTTCTGCTGTGGGATGCGGGGCAATTAGCGAAGTGACTAATTAGGATTCTTTGTTATATTCACTGTTTGTTTTAAATGTAAATAGTAGTTGATGAAATGTTTGTGTAAGAAAGTCTGATGGTATCAGATAAGTACCTATATTAAATATATTGTAATTGTAAAGTATAATATTAAAGATATTGAATTCTAAACGTCACATGTAATTAGTTTAATGTTGTGTACACACTTTTATCATAAAAAGTGTATTTTTTTGACAACGACTTCTGCGAGTCTCTTACTTGGCATTAAATCGTCGAGTCATACACAAACCTTCAAGTCCTATGTATAAAGACTCAGAACAAGCATTCGTGGATCACTGTAATGCTGGTCCAACGCGGGGATTGAACCCGCGACACGTCACGCTCGTTCACAATCGGTTTGGCTTCGTTACCTTATCCACTCAGCTATCCGTGCATTCTTAATACATGTCAGAACATTATATATTAATTTAATTTTTTACGAAGTTTAAAAATCGGTCTAATTTGATTCTCATTTTCCACAATATTTCGTTGTGAAAGTTTGACATGAAGAATTCGAACAAGTATACTACAATACATATACTATGAGTATGTACGGCCACTGACGAGGTAATAGCGTGATTACTGCACATCAACAGTCATCCTTGCTAATTAGAGGAGTCAAGCTGAATGTCGCACGATGTAAGATACACTTGCATCACGTTTTGAGTAGACAATCTGGGTTTTACATGCCGTTTGGAGTTCTGCGTTCTATGGTTCGCGGATTTTAGTTTTTTTTCAGCTCCAATCTGATATTAGGTAATACCGAAAATGATCCTATGGGAATATTAAATTGGGACAAAAACTATCCTAAGTGTCAATTCAGATTATTAACTATCTGTGCACCTAAATAACGTCCAAATCCGTCCAGTTGTTTAAAAACAAAATCAAATAAACTTTCACTTTTATAATGTTAGAAGGATTTCTTGATAAATTAACCTACCTTGTCTTGAAATTGCGGTAATGCTTCCTTTAATATTATTGTGAGTAAATGAAGTGCGACTGTTTATTTTCTATCAGTCCACTTATTACGATTTTAGACCAAAATGTTTTAAACTCCTTTGAATCGTCAAGTCGTCGGTGAAATGGAGCCAGTCTCGAGTGTCACTAGTTCCGCGTAGTAGCCGCCATGTTTATAAACGTCGCTCGTGTGTCTGCGCGTCTGTCCGTGTGTCTGCGTGTCTGCCGGTGCCCATTCAATAACACGAGTTTACTATGTTATTGTAAACATTCATATTTTGTACGCAAACGTACTATATTTTACGTTTTGAGTAAGTGTTTGTAATTTAAACCGACTGTATACAATGTCAATTTCTTCTGACGTTTAAAAAGTTATCTCAACTTTTTATTGGGGTTGTGTGTCGATCACATATTCAGAATGTATTTTCTCTAACAAGGTGTCATATATTTTGTATGAATACTTCCAAGTTTGATAACTTATAATAACCTCATGAGACACAAATAAAATATCAGTAGGTCTACTCATTATGACGTCTTATTTATTGTCTTCATTTGGTGAAGTGAAAATCCCGATTTTAATTACTGTTGGCTGTAGCCGACTTCAAAAGTATGTATAGAGTATACAGGTTACAGTTGGCTACCTGTAAATTTTTTGGGAACGAAATCGGTCTAGCTGCTAGCATGAACAGGTAACAAAGACACTCACATACTATCGCATTTACAATATTACTGTGATAAATTGTTAAAAAAACATTGAAATGAAACTACTTTTACGTATTTTCAGGTATCATGGTCACGGGCAGACTGTCTGCCCGTGACCATGATACCTGCAAAGGTTTCGAAACGTCGGGAACAAAAATCTAAAATTAAAACCGCGATAAAATCCGTAAAAGTAGTTTCATTTCAATGTCTAACATTCGCGTAAACCTTAGAAAATAAAAAAACATTCCTAAGTCAAATAAAACCTTGTCTTGTACAAGAATATTGCATGTTTTATATGACTTGCGAGACGAGGTTTTAGAGCGACGCTCGTTTTGTTTCTTTGACTTTCTTCGTATAACCTATGTACAGGTTTATTTAAACTGTAAGTATTCATAAAAGTGTAAGGTTTATTATTGTACTTTTGACAGCCTGCAGTCTTAAGGGAGAGCTTATCAAGTAGAAAGGTTTTCATAGATGTATGTACGTAAAGATTTTGTATGTACATTGATATTAAGTAATTGATGTCTTGTGCTAAAAGCCTTTTCATTAACACTAACCTAATCTATCTATTACTCAATTAATTTAGAATAGTTTTAATTATCCTTGTACGTTCCTCACGTGTGGTTGCTTACATTGTTGCAATTACAGTTATTTGTCTGTTTGTTAGTCTGATGATATTATCAAGTATTTCAAATAGTGAATACTCATAACAGTCAACACTAAAATCGATCAATTTTCAAAACTATGAATTTGGTGTACAATTCTTTGTGCATGTTAGTACGAATGTAATGGAGGCGCGAGCACCGGACAATTGTGTGATGATGCATGGCCGCCGTGTGATGTACTGCGCCCATTCGTTATGAGTACCTGGCAGGGAAGATAGAAGGTTTGATCCGTACGAGACCTCAGAGTAATGAAGTTAGTTGCAAATTTCGCGCTAAATTTTAATTTTCTTTATATGCAAACTTAAAACTTACCACGGTATTGTTTTGTTTCTTACAAATTTTCTGTCTACTGACTACTACTTCTCAAAGTTCGCGTGTCCTAAGTTTTGAACAAACTTGTGACAACAGCCCACAGATTGCATAACGACGAAACATTTGTTCCAAATGAACCTTCTGATTTTCGACGTCATTGTGACGACTGTTGCAAACTTTTCACTGCGCTCTAATCAAGCGATTCTGAACTTTGTTTCGAAAGTTTCAAGGTTTATTTAAGATTTGATGTAAGTTTGACAAAGTTGTAACAACTTTGTTATCAGTTTATCATGATGTCACTGTTAATATAATTATTTGTTGTTGACTGAGTGTTGTTAAGTAAGATACAATAGCTTTGTTCATGAAGATTATCTCAAGAATTAATTTAATTACTACTACATAAGTACACATATGAACTAACTTAAAATAATTTTACAAACGAATAACACATTAGAGTTGTACGCCGAGTATTGTTCCATTTTTACTTTACTCGGAATCGAACTCAGGACATAAAATGAGCTAACTAAAAACTGCTACAAAGATACATCTTAACTCATACAGTTAACAAGTAATTATCGTACATTAATCATTGCATTGTCTGTCGATACGTTGTGCGCACAAAACGTAATAGACATCTAAACAATACGTCGTTTTACGTGCAATTAACGGTTTGAATACTACGCGAGGTTTATGTTTATATGTCAATTATTTAAAGCCTATAGGGTAGGCACTGTAGGCAGAGATGTACATATAACATTTGAATTTACTGAAATAAATTCTACGTATATTTTGCTTACCTACATAAGAATATCTAAAATAGTATTCATACACTAGTGTGTATTACATTTGAAATGTTATTCTAAAGCCATTTATACACGAGGCAACGCAAGACACTGATAATTTGCGACTTAAGTTACACAAATAATTAGGTTCGTATGTTTTGCTTGTCGACTGGAGTAGTCGAGCATAGGTGATGTTGCCTCGTGTACGTGGGATTTAATACCTCCATATTTGTTAATTTTCCGAGTTTATATTAATATCGGATTATAATTATTAATTACTTGACGTACGCTGTAGCGAATTAATATGGAGTTAACAACATAAAATGATTAAAATGTCATTTGGCTCGGTTTGGGCGTATTTTCGTAATTGCTTCGCTTATCAAGGGATTACTGTAACACATAGTACTTAATATCTATAAGTAACTATAACTATAGCCTATAGTTGACCTGGGCCGGTACTACGAGCACTTGATGGCACGGCGGGTAAAGTGTTGACTGCACGGATAGCCGAGTGGTTGAGATCACCACTCCAAACCTGCTATGCGCGACGTGTCGCGGGTTCGATCCCCGCGTAAGACAAGCATTTGTGTGATCCACGAATGCTTGTTCTTAGTTTGGATGTTTTGTGTGCAAGTTATTGTGAAACCCCGTTCAATTGCGTTTCTAAATATTATTATTGACTTATAAGGTTCCCTTAACCGTTTCTCAAATGTTCTTGCAGTCTATAAAAACAGCATAACCATCACCATATCTCCTCTTTTATACCAGTCTTTAGAACCTTATGCAGATGCCAGTCCTTCTTTAAATTTTCCATCACCGTTTGTCAGTGCTGTCTAAGTCTAATAAAGAAACTAAATATAAGTAAAAATTTCACATTGGTAGTCGCCTACGCTAGGATCGAATGTGTGCTCTGCAATTCCATGCATAGAACCGAAAGAGCACCACAACGCGTTTGATATGTGATCTAAAGGGCTTGCGACCAACTACTTAGCCATATAACACAATGTTCTACATTATCAGAATACAATTCAATTATGTCTAGATGTAAGTACGTCTATCCGTCTCGTCCCGGCATCGTCCGGTTCCGTCCGGCACGGTCCCGTTCGCCGACGTATCGACGCCCACTTTAACGTAATCGGATTGTTAATATACCCTGTATCGGTGAAATGACCGGATTATATTATGTTCAAGGGTGAATTATATTTTGTTATTTATTGTTTTTAGATAATAATAAGGAAAGGTTGAAGTGTGTTATACGCGTTTATGGTTTATAATTTAGGGTTTAAGAAACAGCCTGTAGGTAAGCTGTAGGCAGCAATGGAATCATAGCCGAAGAGAAAAAGTTAGAAAATTATTATTATTAATGTGTTGTCTGTTCATATGGCAATGTAAGTTAATTGGAAATTTCTTTGTTTCAGGTACGTTGGATTTTCTCATAGACATCAGACGGGATGTGAACGTGGGACACGGACAGTCAACGACCCACGCATTGATCCTCGTATTTCCTTTATTAAGTTACCAACTACGAGCTTTAAATCCATTTTGTTGTGTCTAGAATTTTCCAGATATAAACTTAGTTTATTTTCTTTTAAAAGGTGAATGACCTCAGGTACATCGAGTCACAATCAAATTAAGTTAATCCAGATTGAACCTTATGGTGTCACTGGTATAAAGGCGTTATCAACGTGTTTTTACTGATTTGCGGTTTATTGTACGTTTTCCCTTAATTACTCTTCCAAGGGATGGGATGTGACCGATCATGGGTTTGGTATAAAAACCCCTCATTTGACTAAAAGCTTCTTTAGTGAGATACCCCTTAAATGATAATCTCTGCTGACAGGGAATAAGGACTTCGCATTAATTATATTGCTTACAATGATTAAGATAGAATACCCACGAAATCTATACTAATATATAAAGGTTTGTTTGTTGGTTTGAACGCACTAATCTCAGGAACTACTGGTCCACATTGAAAAATTATTTTTGTGTTGAACAGACCATTCGTCCACGAAGGCTTTAGGCTATAAACCATCACGCTGCGACTAATAGGAGCCAAGATAGGTACAATGGAAAATGTGAAAAAACAGGGCAGGTATAAATCATAACTTATAACTTCTACCCACGGGAACGAAGTCGCGGGCAACAGCTAGTGTTGTGTAAAGACAAAGTTATATTCCGCTAGGTTCGTTTATATGTCACTTTTGCTTTCACATGCATTTGTTAACCACAAACAAATGCACATCACAAAGAACTCAGACAAACTAAACTGTTCTTTAAAATACTTTTTCTAGTACTCGAAAAGAGAATTTAAAATCGTATCTTTTTATGAATTGCATTCTAAGCAGGCTGTAGTGCCTCCAACTAGTTCAGAACAAAACAAAGAAACTTATCGAGGCATTAGCATTCTTATTGTGTATAAAATAGAGTGTATTTTCAATTGCAAATGTTGACAATGCACTTTATGCTAGCATTTTGAAGTATCGAAGATTTATTTGTGAATGTTCCAGTTGAATTTATTTCGAGTTGAGTATCTGATGTGCTTCAATCACTTAGCGAAGGTTTTGTTTATGAAAGAAAACGGAATGTCAAGAATTCAGACTTTCAAAAAGGTTATTTGTTTCATTCGAAATACTTTGTACTGAAACTACGAACTAAATGGTTCTTATTTCTTTAATCATGATGATAGAAACTGCTAAAATGCATGAAAATGAATGTGTAATTTAACTTCTTGAGTGATTAAATGTATATCGTTCATAAGTAAGATATCTGTTTGAATATTTAACTATATTTCCCAGTGCAGCAATTAAGCGCGTGGCTTTGTGGCCGGAGCTAGCCGCGAACTAATCAGGACGCCGACTGATCTGAATGTGCGAGTGAGGTGCAGGAACTAGGTTACAGCCTTAAAGGGCTTTAAAGAAACCCTTTGTGAAGCTAACTCAGTAGAATACTGCATCGATATAGTTGTAACTATCGATAAATTGTAACAAAGTAATGTAAGAACGTTAATTATCGTTTTCAACGACGATAGGACTAAATGAAAATGACTGTCAAGTTGCTAAAAATATTTATTTTAAAACTGATCTCTGCAGCTTCTACCAGCCTGACACATACCAGTCTCCCAGCAGACATTGCCACATGTCACCATCTGACGAGACGCTATAAACGGACAGCTTACGTTTTCAAATGTTTTGAATTCATTTTTGGGGTTCCATAGCGAAAGAGGAAAACGGAACTCTATTATTAAGGCTGCATCTCATAAACCGTGGAGGCAGAGAAAAAAAGCCTGCACGAACCTAAAATAATGTTTGGGAAAAGCTAAGGGAATGTGTTCTTTTTTTGACTGGTGGCTTTTTTGTGATACAAAGAAGCAAAATACACAACAACCACTGCCAAACTAAATAAACTTGAAGCATATCGATATAACTACATATAAACGGTTTACACATCGATCGAGTATGAAACTTAAAAATCACGCCACTTATGAACTTCATCATCCTGTCGCCATAAAATTCTCACGTATAACCAAGTTTCCTAGCGCAAACTCAGTAATTAAGCGCGCACCATTCCTGACCGGCTCCATATTAATTTTTCAAATTGCCGTGTCCGCCATCCTGGTTCAATTATGTTCATTTTCTTCACTATCATGATATATTATACATTCTATTTCCTAGTTTTTGCATCGGTGGCTCGTAAAATTGAGGTTGTTTAGGAGAATGACCGGAGACTGTGTTTTAATTGGTGGCAGTGAGTTGTGTGACGTCATATCAACTTAAGTGGAACCTCTTTTTGTGTAAGAGCGTGTTCTTAGACGTCATTTGAAATGAAATCAATTTTATGGTCTCATAAGAATAATTTTATGTGCGTATGTGTGCAAAATACTCAAAAACCTTCATGTTGTTATTAGCTCTTTCGTGCAGTTTTGTTGTTAGAAATACAGGACAAGTATATGAGTAACTTTTAATCCTTTTCCTTTTAAAAGTCACAGCGGATCATCGAACCGGTAACTCATATTGTGTTGGTACTACCCAAGTAGGTGCCTGTGGTTGGCACCTATTGCGTGCTAAGGTCCGATGTGTTTGTATTGACCCCTGACATGGGTACAATTAATACAACGGTTTAACGCCTCGCATCACTTTGCGGAACCAAAAGGTCAGGAATGTTGTTTTTGTATATTTTCATTGATTTTAGCTAAATCAATACAGGTTTTGGCTGTGTAGCTAGTAATGTAAATTGATGTACATGATACATTTCTAAGTTTTCGCACTTCTGAGCTGAAAGTATCAACATAGGAAAAAAGAAATGGCTTTAATCCAAACGACAGAAAATAGCAATTAAAATAAAAATAAATCTAAAATTATTTGACTTTTGTAGATTAAAATCCAAAAGTTAAGTTATAAAATAAGTCACATCTTTTATTTAATATTCCACACCACTTGGTCTTCCCATCCTGCCTCACACAACTCCAAACCTTGAAATACATTATCTAATATCTATAGATCAGATAACTGTATAAATTAGTAATTACCGTTTGAGGGTAGATGTGATTTATGCGATTGTAACTCTCCGCTGAAGTATTCACGTACGGAACCCTAATTACTTGACAAGGAATTAATAACGAAGTGTATCGCTCTCGTATGAATTATTTATAAACGGTTTCATGAATACCGACCTGGGACTTCATAAAGACGGTATTTGTTTTGAAAGTGGCTTAAAAAGAATATTTCCATCATTAATTAAATCATTTATGGGGTTCAGACGTTTAGTTTTCGACGCACTATAATTGGGACTATGAAAGATCATCATGCATCAAAACCACAGACTATCTACCACCTACTTTAAAAGTAATATTATTAAGATTGTTGAAGTGCGACAGCGCAATATGCGTCCTTAAGTGGCATCTCTCTTCTACACTAGAAATAATATTGCCTTAAGACGTGGCGAGAGGACCCTATTCAAAAACTCATTTGACAGGTCTGATAGACAACCACTAGCACTCGGAGAAAAAATGTGACAGTTATGGAAGACGGTCGTCGTAATACAGCATCAGCATCTGGTATGCTCCCTGATAATCTGAAGTTCCATATTTCTTCAAAAGGCTTTCAGTGAACAAGAACTAATTCAGATATTATACGCAGTAACACAGTTTAATGTAACATCTTAGCCCATTCAGGTTCACTCATTATTGAAGGTTTTCATCGTTCACCGTCCTGTGAAGTGCTCAGTAATTTGTTTAAGGGTCAAAGCTCTCTCAAGCGTTATTTAAACATTAAACTTTATTGATAGTACCGAACAAATGACCGACAAATTAAAACCTCTTTTCATTTCCTGAAAATTTTCAACACTTAGGATTATTTACATCTCTCTTTATCACCTATTGTTTTCCAAATACCTTACTGCAAGCTACCATTTGACTTCCAGTTCTATTTCCTGAAGATTAGAGTTGATATTTGTGTGAGAGTCATGTGTAATAGTGTTAAGCCTAATAGCGTTTATCAGAATGTAAACTAAGGACTTGTGTCGATAAACAGTTTACCGGGTGCACAGAATAAAACAGTTCTCGGTTACCCACATTTTCTTGTTAGGTCTAAGGCTAGGTGAGTTCCGAACACTGAGATTTCTAAAACGTAGAAAAGTAAAAAACATACGGTGTTATAAAGAATAGAGAACAGTCATACTACTAGAAGGGAAATATTAATGACATCGGTTCTTCAAAATTTAGATGAGGGACCAAATCAGCTTTTGGTATATTTTTATGTTTTGTTAAGGAAAGTCGTAGATTTCCATTGATGTAAGTTAGGATATAGGTAGCACATTTGTTAACATAAATAATTTTATAAACGTGAGACAGACTATACTTCTGAAAAAGTTTGTTACCGTGGCAAAAACAGAAATCTAACAGACAAAACGCACTCGAAATAAAAGCGAAGCGTTTCAAAATAGTTTTACATTTTCCATTCTATAAAGGTTCCATCTCCATTCCTCAACATTGCGAACCGTTTTAACAAAACACTTTATTTAATAACCGGGTAAAAATTAAAGCATAGAGAAACTCGTTTGAAGCGATACGCCATTCATTCCCCGCCCGTCTCAATTGCATCAGATCTAGTCAGGCCTTTATAAATGCAGCAGTATTTTCTATTTAAAATACTTTTTATGAGAAAATTATGGTTTAATTAAGCGTTCCTCTTTAATGTTTATTCGTTTTTAAGTCTTTAGATTTATGTTTTAGTATCTGGTTACCTACAGCGACGGTGTTTTTTTAATTAATTACTTGGTCTCATTAGGATTGTGAGTATATTGTGTTGGCATGTTCGAGATTTTCTTTCTACGCAAGTGTCATTTAATAAATCCGACTTTAACTAGATTTTTTGGCGGTGAACGGTTTGCAATTACTGTTTTCGATTGAAACAACAAATTATTATATACTTGTTAAAAATCTATGATTGAACAACCGATTACGGAAATTAATTTGAGCCGGTAAATACGGATATAAATATCCGGCCGTGATAACAGTTTTGCCAACCGTCCGGGATCCGAACACAAACATGATTGTATTTGTTTTCCCATCCATGATCGTCATTCTCAGAACCAGTAATGCCTTTGTTGATTCTTGCAAGTTATTGGCGTAAAGCAATGAACGTATATAATTAAGCTCTGACCAGTCGTGTGTGACCCCCGGTTTTCACAAAAGTACCCAGTGACCGCGGGTCAACTCGCCACACGAGCGCTGTGCCCCGGGATTGCGGTTTCCGGAATTAGCCTCCGTGTACCGGGATTAGCTGGAGTGCACTGTATTAATTGAAGCACCAGATACTTATTTAGGGGGTCATGTGGCGGCTGTGTCGGTGATTAAACGTCGGCGTATTGTTAAATATGATCACGAAAATTCATTATTATAGTAAGACTAATGTATTGTTTATCAAGTGTTACAAAATGAAAAAGCAAAATAAAACTGTAAAAACAATACATCAAAGTCCAACAAACGACTTGTGGAAAGTCAAACCATTGCGAGGTTAATCCCGTGTTTTGGAATTCGGAGCAAAGAGCAAGTAGCTAACAAAACCGCAGATAGTCTTGACAAATCGAATAGTGTCGCATCGTCTGCGTCGCCGGCGTCGCCCGCACCGCTCGCGTCGTGCTCGTCGCCCATTGCGGTGTGCGGCTTCCCGGAATTAGTAACAGTTCCCGGGGTTTCTCCGCACTAGTGCTGAGTTAAGTCTTAATTATTTGGATTTTGGTGTTAATTATTTTGGGTCTTTGTTAACGGATTTTCTATATCCCATATACAGAAAACGTGGATTACTGACTTCGTACTGGTACTCTTGTTTGTCTACGTTGATTTTTATCATCATGTGCATTTAATTATTTAGTTTTCGGTATAATTTCTCTCACTATTAACTCGATAATTATTAGTTGCGATGTCAAGTTGATCAAACTAAATGTTTATCCAAAGCGTGTGAAGATACTACTTCAAAGGCAGCATCCTTTAACCGTTACATATTTATTTTGCCAATTAAGTCCCTAATTACCATGTAGTCTAATTTGTAAGGTTTGCAGTTGTTTCGTCCACAACTCGGAGCGACCACAGACTTGATTTAACCCTTATAACTCAACCCTGCACATTAAGTCGGACAGTGGTCAGTTGGTCACAAGTTTTCGTCCATCACTTTTTGTCACAGTTGTAAACTTACAAGTAGCTTCTTTGGAGCTCTAGTTTTTGCGTTCGGGTTTACTCGGCAAAGTTCGGCGGAGTTCGGGTCTTAGGGAATGCGAATTGTTTGGACCGTTTTGGTTACAGTTAGTATGTGCAAGTTTATCTCAAGCTTAGGAGTTGTTTCAGTGGTTGCATTTAGGTTTCAACTGTGGACTACTTACTTAATGGATTTGTACTTAATACTTGCTTTACGAGCTGTGTCACTAGAGCAAAGCAGCTTAAATTGCATGAAACACCAAATTAACGTGGCCTCTTTAAAACTCCGTCCCATTTCCGAAGTAAAAGTAGCTGTGTAAAACAAAATTATCGAAAAGAGTGAAATGTCAAAAACAAGTTTGAATCAGGCACAAAAAGACGCGACTTTCACTGGCGCAGACCAGTTTACTGTGTACCGGGGTTTTTCGTTTTAAGTGACCGGAAAGTAAAATCTGATTATTTTTATTGAAGGGTCTTGTGGAGTTAATGAGTGCGCCGTGTAGTGGCTGGCAGGAGAGATAAGGGTTTTGATGTGATGCAAATATTTTGCTTTAATGTTTGTGATTAATGTTTTCAAAAGGCAGAATGTGAATTTCTGACCAGTCCCATATACGCAGTGCCCAAGTAAATTCATCGTCGCAAAAATAATTTACAGTTGAAACTTTTATGCAAGTCCACATATTCTTTAATATCTATTGTGTTTTACAGAATAATTGCAACATTACCTAAATATCATCACTTACAAAAAATATATAAATACGTCTGAAAACAATAACTTGAGCGCAATAACTTCTAATTGCCATCTTTATGGCTGGAGCCAGCCTCATCTGGGTGAAAATAAAAAAATAAATTAAGTCAGCTTAATAAAGTGGAGGACTTAATTATCGTATCCATCTGTTGGAAGGTCCCTGAGATTATACCAGAGTAAGGGACCAGAGGGACCAGGTGCCGTCTCCACGGGGAAACCTGTCAAAACTTTAGATCTTAGTTTTTTTTTCGTCCGTTGTATTGATTAAGATTGTTGATCGATATTATGAACAGTAGCTTTAGGAGTTGTGGTCACGTTTTGTCTCATAACAGTATGGTTAGTGCAGGTCCTATGAAAAGATTCAAGAAGGGAAATAAAATATTCTGTGAAAGAAAGGCTGGAAAGTACGTATGGTTAAAAATGCTTAATTCTTAAGTTTAAATAAAAGTTTCAGTTCTCTAGGCTAGACTATGAAATATTTCCATACCATCATGAATAGTTCTTAAAACCAAAACCAAAAAAGACTTCTAAAAATCTGATATTTTTTTACACGAGACGATATTTTCTTACTTTATCGCATAGTATAAAAAAATCAAGAAACATAGCACCGCAAGAAATCAAATATGAAACAATAGCCTACCTCAAAATTGCCGACAAGTCCCATTGTAACAAGTTTCAGTAATTCCGTTTCTGACCACGGGCGGCGCGGCGACTTCAAACTGTGATTAGGGCAGTTACACGCACGCGGCTTCCGTTAAACTTACATTAAGTGTCGGGAAAAGTTACCCTTAGTTCCTCCCTTGTTTATAGAGTGGTTCGGTTAGGTTAGCATGTGGATAATCAGGTTTATAGCTGTTACCGCTAAGAAAAGAAAATTTCTATTTGAAGATTTTCAAATGGATAATATTTTATACTTTTATCTTTTGTTAAGTTCCTGAAGTACTTCAGATATACAAAAATGTTTTGCTCTGAATCTACTTCACAATGAAAGAAACGGAATAAAGAAAACAAATATTTATGGTAAACACAATATGGTAAATAGGGGAGAAGCAATAAAGCTAATTGCAGGGAAAGAAGAATAATATCTCGTGAAGGTGCATTTTATCAAATCTGGGGACGTTTATACAATAATGAAATTGCTATTGCGAAGCGCCGTCATTTGTTGTTGTCGGCTCACAACCCTCATTTGCTAACTACTTGGGAATAATTTAAAGTTGCTCAGGTAGAGGTCTGTGTGCACTGCATAGGCAATAACAATGTTTGTATTTTGTACTAGGCAATATAGTACTTATTTTTCTTTTCGTGACAATGGTTATTATGATAAATATGAGTTGCCCGAGCCAGCCAGAACGATTGCCTAATTTGCCACTTTGAGGTCATGTGTTGTGGCGCTCACTAAAGATTTCGAGCATTCTAGAGACTGGCCAGAAATCAGTACTTATTTAAAAATATATTTTTCATGTAAATGTATAAGGTCACCCTCCTTTCACTTTTAAATGTATATAAGATAGCATCCGATAATCCAATTCCAAGTTACACGATACCCAAAGTAGACTTTGATGCTTGTGACTCGGACCCTTTTAACCAAACCGCTCGTTACGCCCTAGTGGGCTCGGACCCTTTACTTGAACAACACCAATGAGAAGTAGTTTATTTAAATCGTATCGTTACATTTACGGAACGACACACTTGCTTTATAACTTCGACGACTAATTACTGGGATGTCACTGTTTTAGAGTATTTTAGTTGTAGTACGAGTTCTTGATAAAATGTGTATGTTTCACAGGATACGTTTGGTAAGTTACTCTACAATTTTTTATTTTGTGTTCAAGCAGTAAATCTGTCTTATCTAATTACGAAACAAATTACCAAAAATGTGTCTTCTTCAAGCTTTTATCACAATCTTTAAATGTAAGAAGCATTATTAATTATTATAAGGATAGTTATTTTATTATCAAATATTATCCTGATGTATAAGTGAAGGTTAAAAACACGTCAGTGATATTACTTTTATAATAACTATCGTGAGACTGATTCATTATTAAATGATGTAACGGTTTACTCACGCGTATTTATCGGGGTAGCCCGACTAGTTTCGGACCCAACCGGAGTCCTTAATCATGAGCAGACGCGGCGGGATCGCGAGTCGAACTGAGTTCTGAAACTAGTCGGGCTACCCCGATAAATACGCGTGAGTAAACCGTTACATCATTTAATAGTGATATTACTGGCAGTATACCTCGCCTTCTCCAGGGCGGAGAAAGTTCATCAGGACTTCCTTAGAAAGGTACTAGGGAAAGTACTTGCTAGGTAAATAAGGGAGGAAAATGTTGAATTAGTTTAGTTTTAGTGAGCAGGTTATTCCTTCGTCTCCAAGCTCTATTAAATTTGAGCGCTCGAATAAATTTAAATCGAGTCTAAACAACTGTGTACCTTAATAAAAGTGAATAAGGTTTATTATTGTTAAAATTTTATTTAGCATATAATTATTCAATATTTTCTCATTTAATTCTAGGTTTCCGTTCAAATAAGATGTTTTGTCTATTAGATATTACGTTGGAGGAAAAGAAAATTGCTTTTATTGGTATTTAGTGAGAGAAAAAAAATGGAGTATCTGAAAAATAAGACAAAGAAAACTTGTTTTCATCAAGGGTATTAAATAATACTTGGCCAAGATATTTTATAAAAATAATTATTATATAAAATACTTTCTTTTCATTAAGTAACTTCAGCATCACCATGTCAGCATGTACACTACCGAAACCCATTACCACCTTCAAGTCATTATAAATGTTAAAAGGAGCAATTAACTAATATGAGCTCAGTCAGGCGGGAACCTTATTATCTATTTCCAACTTACCCCCAGTTATTGTCTTACTAACAGCCCCGCTCATTACGCCAGCATTAACGCGAACACAAATATTCACGTCATTTCACGTAATTTAATTTAATTTCCTCGGAACGTGAATGCGGTGCATTACTTCATTGTTGCCTCTCGTGATCCCATCGTGCGTTGGATTTGAGCTGAACATTTTGGAATAACTTTGTTATGATCATCGTGTTTCGTAGTTCTGCTCTTAATATACTTGTTTTGTGCATCAGCTATGCGTATGGCAGTATCGTTATTTGTGTTTTAAATTATGACTGTTTTTCTTTTACATTTAGGACCCGATTTTAATGTACCTTTAGCAGTGGCGAAGGGTGAATTTTCTTAGAAGGGAAGCCGGACCAAAAAAAAACCTTACCTTGCTTGTGATGCGTGAATTCTAGTTATTATGGCTTGTATCTTATATCTTGTACGATGAATTTTCTTT
The DNA here is from genome assembly GCF_003590095.1 of Trichoplusia ni. NCBI lineage: Eukaryota > Metazoa > Arthropoda > Insecta > Lepidoptera > Noctuidae > Trichoplusia > Trichoplusia ni. The sequence continues at coordinate 12,096,469 of NC_039487.1, forward strand.
AGCATTCTTATTATGAACTACATGCGTATTAGCAAAAAATGTTTTTATCCTATGATTTCCGAAATCATGCAATGATAAACAACTACGGATATGTTTTTCGGTCTGAACATGTTTTTAGATGAATTTGTAAGATTATTAATATCATTAAATCCCGTGTGGCTCCATAAGCTGTTAGAATCTGAGCATAACAAGCAAGGAAAACAAAACATTTTATTTAATTTACAATTTCCCGTGAGCCAAGGATACTTGTTGTAAAAAGAACTATTAAAATGTTTGAAAAACCCATCGCGTCGTTTATAATAAAATAATCATGTCAGGGCGAGCACGGCCTAAATGAATTACGTGCTTTTTATTTTCAAAACTCAACTTTGAAAAGGATGTTTCCTCAGTCAACAAATAATCTGTCAGGCAGCATTCTACGTTCACTAATGCCGCCATGCTATCGAAGTTACTCTATTATAACATATTACTACTTAAATAACAACTGCTTCTATTAAAACTACAAACTAAAACAACTTACCTAAATACCTGCGTGAAATAGACGACTACCAAACAATACAACTAAACTGCACCACACTGCACTAACACGACACAAAACTATCACTAATTCACTCTAGTTTACACTAATTTACTCAAATAAATAAATTTCAACAATAGTACATGACCAATTCTAAATTATTATACTAATATATCGAATGAAATGCAAATGGTCTGGTGAAAAAAATATAAAGTTTGACAGATAAATGACCGCGAACCAAAAGTGAAAAGAAACTATCATTCTATCCCGTTCCGGCGGACAACGAAGTTCGGTATCATTCTATCTCGTTCTGGCGTATCTCTCCGTCCCTATAACTCGAAAAATTGCGGCTTCCCTAGCTCCTAAGATTGGCACGCTTTGTGACGTCAAGGTCACGATCGGTGCAATAGAAACTTTGTACTGGATTCCTGTTTCGCCTTACGAGTTACCTTAGTCCTTACTAACGACGACCAAATGTGCGTGAGCGGGATTTATTGCGCGGTGTATAATGGTAGGCGATTTTTTTTTATAGTTATTTTTAAAAGCAATTTTATTGTTATATCAGTACTATAACTTCGTAAATTATTAATTTGTTTCAATGATAATGAAAAATAATAGACACTAGTATTTTCTATATTTCGAAAGGGAAGCCGGTAGGAATCGAGTTGTATGGAGCCTTCGCCACTGACCTTTAGCATTGTAAACTCTATCGTTATACGTGGCTAATAAAAGAGTAAATATCTCTTCTACATTTGCCAGCATTAACGAATTGACATCAGTAACCGATTCTCGAAACAATAAACCTGTGAACTCTGAACAGCGATCACATTTGCCAAGTCGTGCAATATGCTAATCACCTGTCTTCCCTTGCCGCCGCCGCGAGGAGTTCCCAACTCCAAACCTTTAGGGAAAGATTTTAAATTTTACGAGTTCCGTAGTTAAGACTGTGATATATCTTTGTCAGTGCAATAAAAAATGTTGTCAGTTTTATATGACCCGCGGGAGCCGCAGATATGCTTAATGGCTGTATGGAGGGATGTATAGAAAAGTGCTGGCGTTTTCTGAAGGATGACGAGATTATTTCGAATACATTTGACGATAAATATGTCGCTGAAGAGAAATAGTGTCATAGTACTCTCGGATCTAGTAAATCATATATGTTGCACCACATAGTATACTTTTAATCATATCATCTAAAATACCAATGTTAAATTGATCCTTTCTTTTCTATAGGAGTATAATAACTTCTTGTCGCTTAAAAATAAACAGAAGACATCGGAATCGAAGGACCAGACTTCAAAATCGAAGAGATAAAAGACTCAGTACCGTCAGATACAAAAAGCGAATGGAAATAAAAACTAAAACAATAGCTTTAACTTCTGTGCGAATGGTCCTTTCTATCAGCCTTTTAGTGGTATAATAGGAAAAAATAAACTATTGTAGCCGGCGGCGTCGGCGATCCCTGCCGTTTTCAATTAACGCGGCTTATAACTCCTGTGAGATGCACCACCAGTCCCATTTGCGCATTCGTTGGAACAGTTTTCATTGAACACCTGTCTATTGGTTTCTGGCTTAGAATAACTGTGGTTATGGGAGAACTGCGGATGAACAAAACCTGGAATTCGTCAATGCTAAAATGGATGTATGTTATGCAATACTTCCCAAGTACAGTGATCGTAATGTTTGCCAAGTTAGAACCTAAGTGATCACAGATAAGACTAACGACCACTACAATTTCTGGTGAGATATTTAAAAGCCTACATAACCGGTAATTACTTTAATTTGAAATCGATTTCTTTAAGTAAATTTATTTGTTCGCCAATGTTTTTTTCATTTAAGATAATATTTAGATACAAGTTAAAATTGAATATTTATTGTTTATGTTGAAAATTGTACATTTCATCGTTTTCCTACATTTAATTTACGATAGCCAACATTTCTCTGTAAATATTTTCCTATTATAATTGGGATGGGTTAGAATAATTAACTTCACAATCTGAGACAATGTTTAACATAATATCAACATTTTGAGTGTTCTTCAAAACACAAAACTTCCTTTAGAAATACTCGAGTTTCGATTTTCAGGAAGTTAATAATGAAAACTACCAAGAATAATCTTATCTTGTTATAACAATTTATGTACGTTACAAATACTTTTGCGGATATCTAAAAAGTTTATATTTAATCAAAGAGTATATATTTGTCAAAATCCCTTTTTGTTCTTTAGAAGAACAAAGGTCCCAGCAAAGACCCTAGAAGCACTCTATCAGAAATTGTTACTAATTTTCAACCCATTCTCTTCATAGGTACAGATTCAGTTCATTCTATAACTTCTATTCGTATTAGCATCGATTTCCGCATACTGTTTCAACATAAGTTATCCAAAACGATCGTCATAAACAGTTTTCGAATAAAATCCCTGTTCACTGGGTCCTTACATATCGTATAGAATGCAAAAGATATGTTTGTTCGTAATGCGAGTTCTATGTTTGTCGTTGGCTGCCGAGTGCGGGATGCATCGACAAATGTACCAATAACTATTCCCAACGGTTTGCTTTTTGTCTCCTCTTTCCATTGTTTTTCTGTTATCACCGTTTGTGGTGTAACAATAGCAAATTACTAAAATATTGCTAAAGCATTCTTAAGTAGCTTTGTTAGAGACTTTCAACTTACCCCCACTTAATAAATAACACTTAAACTTTGGCGAATTGATACCAAAGGTATTTTTAGATTTAGCTACTGGGTTGACGGCAATATGTGTTAATAGTTGACTATGATGACGAATGTAGAACCTGTCAAAGATCAAATTGTAGAAACGGATGTTTGTACATAAATTATAATGATATTGTTATTACCCATTCATGAGACATTCACCTAATGATAGTTACCCAAACTTGTTGATATTGTTATTATCCTGATATTACGAAACAACGACAGCGTCCCATCTTCAAAGGATAAATCACAGATCCTAGACAAATGCGTCTCAATCGGGACAATATCGTCGCATGGCGGAGTTGTAACAAATCGTTCGAATCTGTTTCAGGTACGTCCCCTTCACTCTCGGAGATCCATCATACAGTTTCATTACACGACCAATTTGTTCCACCGGAGAATAGTCGGTGAGTTTTTATATAACATGCATACTTACTGGCTTGGTAAATTGAAAATATTGAAAGGGGAAACTTAATCGCGTGCTAGTGTTGCACTACTGCAAGGAAGACTTAAGCAGACAAATAATGTAAAAGAAAAATATAAATCGATTCTTACAGCAACATCAACTTCATGATTAATATAGGTATCATTTCCTGTTCAATTTAAACTTAACCTATGTTTCTTGGAAATGCAAACAATAAACAAAAATTTTATACTTCATAATCCAGCTTTTAGCAATTACAAAGGATTGTTTTATTGATCAGAGATCATAAATTAATCATGAGATATTTACCTTTTTTAGGAAGACGTGAAAGGAAAGGAAACAGCAAAAAAAATCTACCTCAAACACTTAAATATTTATGAATGATCATTTATTAAACAATGCTCGGTTATCAATGATGAATGAATAATCAGAGAACGTAGAATCTGATGAATTACAATGGATTTAACTAATTGAACCTAAAATACTCAGACTGTTGATAAAGGGTGCCTATCTAGCAGACTGCCCAACAGACAGTGATTGTCTGTCCATATTTGCTGGAACCCTATTGTTTCTCTAATATTTGTAGTTCTATATAAATACGCGAGTACATAACATGGAGGTGGTACGGTCGCGGCGGTGGTACCGCGCTCGCTCCATTGTTACACACGTTTCCCTGCCGATTGTTGCGTGGGAACACCGCGCGAGTATACAGGTCTATGTTCTTCTTGGGAATTAATAATGCGCTGTTTATTATACAATCGTATTTACTCTAGCTGCTGATGTTATGGAGAAATGCTGTTTAGCTGATACTTTGAAAACAAATCGCTAAATGACGTAGGAAGGAGATAGGACCACAAAAAAAAATGGTAAACCGGTAGTAAAAACGATGCGTACATCGAAAGCCATATCAACGAAAAAGCAAACGCAGTTACCACGAAACAAAGTGTCAACCAATATCGGGCTATTCTAAAACCGCAACAAACTACGTTAAAATAAAAGTATCCCGATACCACGCAACATTGTGTAACTGACGCTATTCTATGAAAAAACCGGGCGTTTGGAGCGCGCCACCGCCGCCATCGCGGTAATCAAAGTGTTGGCGCGAAAAATGCCCGCCATTCCACACTAGCGCCATTGTCGTTAGCGGGAGTATTTGGAAACGTATGCCAAGTGTCGCGTAATGGCTGTGTTTACTTTGAGAATGGTTCATTAAAACCATCTAATTGCAAGATAACCTAAGCGAATGTTTTAAAACTTATAGCAACAAAACACACATGAGATACACAACAACACAAGCGAACATAAGATACAAAATCTTTACAGTACGACCTTTCATTTAACACACGATTCTTTTTTAAATTTTATTTTTTTATTTTTACATGACTGTGACCGATGGACATACGGACGCACGAGAGATCCTATATGTATTTCGTTATTTAATTAACACTTAAGGTACCCTAAAAATAGTAAATTCACTTACCCAGCTCAGCTTTCGTTCGAATAATTCCTGGCACTTGTAATAACAATAAGGCATGATAAAGTAACACTGCCATAGTGCGCCTTGTTAGTTGTGCGGTCACTCTTGTGAGGGGAGGCATGCTCAGGCTGTATCGAGAGCTATTCCTTTGGGAGCACAGCCTGCCCTTTGTGGAAGGCATCATATACGAAAACTGCCTCGGTACTGAAGGAATATTAGCTTCTTGTCTGTCAAGGGTAACTACTTCATATTAAAAGTGTGGCAAATGTTTTTTTCACAAAGCATTTCGTTGTGCTTTTCATGAACTTGAAAATGTAGGTTCTCAGATTACGTCAAGATTTTTATGAGATTTAAAAAAGAAGCTTAATGTTGCCATGGCTTACTTTTTCATCAAGTATGGGATGTCAAATAACCTCTAACAGTCTCTTAACAATTGACCATATAAATGAAAATATTAGTTTGCTAGTCTAACCAATAAATATTAGTAGAAGTTATACTACAGACGAAGTTATACTGCTTGCGTTTAATTTAAAATATGTATTATAATAACCATATCTAGTTTCCTTTGAGTGTGTTTTTATGATATCTTGCTGCAGTCCGAGTTAGTTTCCGTTCAGTTAAATCCTGTGAAAGCAGGATCCTTTGTGCCACCTATCTCAGTTATTCAACCCAAACATTATGCTGTGATATATTTTTTTCATTCAGTTTTCTAACTACCGATTATCCTGGCCAGATTTAACTTTAATTTATTTTATTTTATGAGATAGTAACTATTAAACTGATTTCAACTGCTTTGCCTCTATGACATTAAAAATAAACCAACCAAGCTAAGTTAATAAAAAAAAGTGGTTTTTATAAACATCCGCGAATTTACTTTTTCCTTTTTCCATCCACAAGAATTAACACATAGCTATGGAACACAGGAATAAATCTATTTATTCCACAAAATTCTAGAGTATCCTAGAATATTCTCCCAATAAACATAAACAAGTTTCCACAACAGCTTGCAGTCCCAAACCGGGAATTTACAGCGATTTCGAAGCTATATCGCTTCTCGTTCGTCGCTAGCAGAATAGGGCCGCGGCCCGCGGGCGCTAGAGTGGTCCTTTGTGCACGTCTCTAGTTATTTATGCCCTTTCTGTGTAAAATGCAGTTTTAAACCAGACGTGTTTTGTGATCGTAGCCAATATCGCGGGATATGCGCCAAGGACTCGGAATATTGTGTTATGAAACAACGTGCCGAAGTATTTTACGAAAGATACGCGCTTGTAATATTAGTTTTGTATTTATCTTTTTATTTACTGAACAAAGCAGTTTTTGTTTTTATAACTTTCGTGAGGAGGATTCATAATTATTATTTTTTTAATAACGAACACGCAACTCCCTTCAGTTCATGGTTTATTACTCCCGTTGGGCCCGAAACTAGTCGGGCGATTACGATAAATACGCCTGAATAAACCGTTATTAAATAAATAATTAGACAGTTTTCTTTGAGTTTCCAACTAATACTATTAATGTGAATTAACTGCTGCTTAAACAGTCAGTTTTTATTAATAAAAATATCGCTAATATAATACGCAATTTACGACTAAAAGGTGTTTAAATATGTATAATGCAATCACAATTAATAAAACTTGCGCTTAATGAAGTGGAAAGTTATGAAGTTGTGCACTTTAAATGTTATCAAGTATTCATGCTACTTGTACTTATTTCTTGCTATTGCTACTTTAAGTAGTTTTTTATAGTGTTGACTTGATTATGAAAATAGGTGTGTTGAAGTTTACGAAAGTACTACATATTTATGTTTAGCTTAATTGACTTATAGTTTCGTTGTTTAAAGTTTTAACTTAAAGCTAGTTCTTTTTATTCTATATCAGATATGGGAAGCTACAAAACAACTAATCTAACTGTTACTGTTGCTATAAATCTGTGAAAATAGTCAAAATCAAATAGATTTTATTCAAAGCTTCTATGTTCTGAACGACTGTACAAAACATTAATTTAAAGTACGCTTTCAGTTGTTCAAATGTTTTATTATCATCATAAATATTCTAAACAACATACTGTAATCCTTTATTTTAGCCAAATCACTTCAATGTAGTGCAATATTTTTTATAGAAAAAAATATGATACATAAGGCCGTCTGTTCACGGATTGATCGGTTGTCTAGCGGTATCAAAGAAGTGATGTTCGTTCAGACATATGTAAGAGGACGAAGCAAAAAGCGAGCGTGTATTTGGCTGGTACAGATGGCCGGGTAACTGTGTGTATATGCCGACGGCATCCAGGGTAACTCATCAGACTGCTTGAAGCAGCCTGACTTCTATATTGGATCATTTTAACTATGTATTAGAAACTAGCTCACTTTTATCTGTCGATACTGATTTCCAGTAGTCCGTTCGTGTATGGCCCTCCTTATTATATTAATGGTTTGGTGTCATTAGTCCGCGGGTCGTGGTCCATTTGACGGACAAAATGAATTCGTGACTATAACACAATCACGCGGATTTGTTTCATTATTTCTGTCACTTAGGCACCACTTCGTTAAAAACGTTTTATTTATTTTGAATGTCTGATTGACACATTTATTTCAATCAAGGTTGTCGAACAAAAAAATAATTGCCTTGTGTGTCCCGACACGTACAATTCAATTTTGTTTTATTTGAACGAACAATCTGCCACTACTAATATGATGGGGCCCTTACTTAGATGATTATATTTAAAAAAGGTAAATTCGTTTTGTATGGACTTCAATATATTCAGAAAGCATTTGCATCGGCGGAGATTTTTATTTATTTAATTATCACATTAATCTACCATTACAGGATACTGAACCTAATGCGGTAGTTAGGACTTAACAAAGGTAACTAAAGTAAACTAAGTATTTATGTGAACTAGGGTTTCACAGATTGAATTATTATGCACATAGTTGCAGGTCTTAATTCCAGTAACTGTTTTAATATGTAATTCTGATATGCATAGGCAATAAGTTAGCCTGATACACATGCCCATCATTGCTCCTCCTGGAATTGCTTGTTGCTTCATCCACTTTTCTCCTAGATATGAAATCCTTACTATTTACGATTCCCATGTTTCAAATTTCTGTCTTTCCGCGATTTCTTGAAGTTCTCTGAATAAATCTTACTAATGCTAATCATTAACTCTAACCAAAATGAACAAAAAGCCCTTTAAGTACCACAAAACATCACTTGAAACGTCCTCAAGCAAGTTTCATAACGCACACATCTCGCCAGATAACATTTGTGATATCAAACTAGGTTGTCTGAAAAATGCGATGTTTTACCGAGATCACGGGATGCTGCCATCTGTGTTAGTGCATTAGTGTAATGGAACCACTGTGGATGGTTTAAATCTCCTTTCTGCGACCATTCCACTTTATTCTATTTCTAGTGTATTTGAAGTCAGCCGGTGTTTGTGACGCGCTCCTTTGATGGGATTGTGATTGCTGTTCTGCATGAGGGGAATGTTTGATTTGAGGCTAGTATGATGGACTTGGAACTATCGATATTAATAAACAAGCTAGTCTTAAAGGCATTGCAACTGTCTCAGCTTTCAGTCCTAGTACTGAATAGTGGTTAAACTGTTTTTGTATATTAGCACAATCTCTTGATAACTTAATTTTACTATTCGTTACGTGAAAAGACAAAAAAACCAGCTTGCTGTGGAGTTTGCTGCAAGGACAAAGAACAGCTAGAGTACTTAGGAAGCGGCGAAGCGCGGGTGACGTTCAAAAAGTGCTTCTTGGTAGATTACCTTGAATAAAATAATTTTGAATTTGCTTGGTTTGTATTTCATAACATAATGACGGACGAAACATTAAGCAAACCAAATAGTTTCTAGAACTTTACAATTGCGAAACGTTGATTTACCGTTTCAGTATTTCAGTTATTCATACGAGCAAGTAGGTCTATGTGTATGTAATACTGTATTAGTCCATTAATATACTTTCACTATTACAAAAACAATAAAATGATAGTTAGCAAACATTTGCAAGCAATAATTAGCCAATTAAACAGACACCGTCCAAAAAACTGCCGAACCGAAATAATTAATGAACCAAATCGTGTTTACACTCACACAATGCAAGCGAGTACAGAAGGTTAGCTTGCAACAATCAATAATAAAACCATTACCATCAAAAATATAGATCAATTTCTAATCAATATCATACTTATAATGCCTAAATAATTCAGTGTAATTATCAAATATCTGGATGATCAATATACATATAATCGATTTGTAAAAGTTCATCTGAATGTTTTATTTGACACCAGCTGTTGCTCGCTACAAATCGATCCCAAGAGAATGCAAAATCTTCGTTTCGATTATTAATTTTCGTTGCTAAGTTAGCCTTTTGCATTGCCTACAGTGTGTCCCACCGGAATGAACGCTCAATTTATTTATAGTGAAAATTTATTCAATCAGCTTTTCCGTTCGCTGTCCACTTATAATGTCCGTACTTCAGCTAAATGTTGTGTTAACCTAATTTACATAGTTTACACAGGCGTGTGCTTCAATTATCTGTTCAAAGTACTCTTGATAGTTTAAAATAATTATATAATGCACTAGTTGAACTAATTTATTTATTTATTTATTTATTTATTTGAGAAAACAAACAGTTACACATATTTCTTAAAATTATAAGCATTGACAAATGATATCGTAATTAAAATATGCAGTAAAAGTTTAAAATTTTGTACCAACAAATGATGGGACTATAAAATATGGAGAAAGTTAGGTTAGGTGATCAATCAATCTTTAGTGTACCACAAATGCGTCCATCAGAGATTAATGATCGTCTCCTGAGCTGCACCACAACACCTGGTCTGCTTCTAGTCGCATCCGATGATACCTTTACAAAATATATCAGTCATATTTTTTATGAAGATAATTTAAAGAAATATATGAATGAACCTAGAATCGTCTATATATGTAAGTAGGTATATGTAAATCAACTATTAAAGCTTGTGGAAACATTGTTTCTTTTTTAATGAATGGTTAGGAAAAACAGTCGGTACGTGTATGTAATTTGTCTTCATCTTATTATTTTAATCAAAATTCTATCCTATTTGTAAGAAACCCGGTGTCTGACAACGCACTTCAACTTAAAACAACGGTCTTAAACATTACTTACTAGCCCACTGTGTCCCACTGGACCCAGTGGGCTAAAAAAACTCCAGACTAGGGCAAAGGCCTCCTCCCTTCCACGATTCTCTATGGTGGGCCACTTGGAACCAGCCCACGCGGTAACAGGCATATATAGCTAGTGCAAGAAAATACTTATAAATAGAATACTTTAAACAGTTTTTTTAAATCATTTTACGTGTAATAATGATGTAAGAATGACATTGTAGAAGATAATGGTTGCCGCAGAGCCTTTGTCACCTGATCGCTGTTTATTGAAGTGCAGTCACAAAATATGATTTTCAGAGCGAGCTATTGAAATACCAATTGTGATTGGAGGTTTTTGTGCTAAGTAGTTAAATCAGAAAGTCAACTGTGAAAAATATCTTTCTGGAAATAAATTGACTCACACTTTAAATATGTATGTGGAATAGTATAACATTTTTCGGATTTTATAATGCTTTAGATTTCAAAGTTTCACTTTACAAGATACCAAAGGATATATTTTTTTAAATAACTTATTTATCATCATGTTTTCGCTGTAAATAGGAAGTACCAAATTTCTAGATTTCTGTTACTTTTATATTTCGAAATACCGTGAATTTTCATACACGGTTGAACATTCTGTTTTTCCTACTTGGTGGTGCTACTTAACCGCGACCCTCCATTTAATTCCCAATACCGGTACTTTCGACCAGTCAGCCTGATGACTATCCAATACGACCGGGGCGACAATTGAACAAATGCAGCGCTAGGGTTAACCTCCTATGATAAGAACATATGATAAAACCTCAAAAATATCTGTGTTAGTCTCTATGTTTATTAAACTATGCATTATGTTTATTTATTTTTTATGTAGTTATAATAATTCAAAAAGTCGTTTTTTACTTTCTCAAGTGCATCTACCATGTTTTATCTCTGCATCATCCTAAGGTCGACAGCGAATGCCTAATGCGTTAAGTCCACCTCTGTACCCGTTGTGCATAAAGGATAAAAAAAGAAATATAGGTAACGACCAATTCCAAGTAGGTCCTTAATTACTAAACTATAGCTTTGTGCCCACAGTTGGCCAAAATCTATCACTCTCTTTCATTTTTTCCATATTTAAAACTAATGTAGCACAGGTATGTGACTTGCTAACATGATAAACTACTCACAGTTTCCAAACAACCAGTAAATAATCATATTACGTTAGCCAACCCTACGGATGGCCAATTATCGTCGCGGGCTTTTCATCGCTTTACCATCGCGCGTTTCCGAAGCGATTGCGTGTGATTCCGCGAAACGCGTAATGTACGCGGAGAGGGTGTTATTGTGAACCTTTATTATATTTTATCACCTGCCTATAGTGGACAGCGGACGCGGTAGGTGATCATGAAAATTAAAGGCAATATATTGGTTATCTCTTTTCATTTATGAAATGTCAAGAAATGAAAGACTCACACTGCTATTTTTTTTTGTTTAAACATGAGTTGAAAGTTTTTTTTTTTAACAAAGAGTTTTTATAATACTGATGGTACTGACTATGATGATGGATTTGTTGGCCAAAGTCTTTAGCTCAAATAGAAAAAGCTTGACATGGTTTTTGACATTACAAATTGCTGTAGTATACTTGAGACACGACAAAACAATATTAGTAGGTAAGGAATCATTCAGTGTGTCTATAATTTAAGGACGATGTGATTAAAATTGAATAGGTTTATTTTAGTAGAAAATGTAATTAGAATTTGTAATGATGTTTCTTAACTAATACCTGATTTAAGTGGTAAAGTTGTTGACGTGTGAATTACAAATTAGCGTCTAATAACATTCTATCTAGGCTAGTTCAAACGAAATGTTTAATTGGATTTTTCAAAAATGATTTCGTTTAGGTATTCCTAAGGAATGAAGCAAAACAAAACTGACCACAGAACTTATAAATCACGTTAATTTTAGTACTTATTCAAAGGAATCAAACTTGGAGGCTTACTATTTTAACTTAATGTAGTACTGTAGCAATCGTGCAAGCGAGATGGAACTCTACACCCTGTATACCCCGTCCTGCTTGCGGAACTACAACACTTTTAGTTTAGGAAGTGTTGCTAGGGCGTCTAAGTTTCGTAGCTCCTACAAAACATGTCGATAGTTTTAGTTTCATAATACCTGTGTTTATTCCTTCATCACGTACGTTATTTTCTATGTTTACACGCGTGTATGGGGTTAGAGGTCACCTACTCCGTAACTATGGAGGAAACATTTGTAAAATTGCACTATTCTAATCTGTTCGCAATTATTTTGCAATTTTCCTTAGAAAGTGGTTTTTGGTACGTGACATATGAATAATGCATTTTCTTGTAATTTCTTTTGACAAGTACCTACAGATATTTCTGTTATCCAACGATACGTAAAATATAAGACATATTTAACTACATATTTTTTTTAATATCCTCTTTTTTCATTGATCAGTAGAATTTCTAGATTTCTTTTACAAGTTTATAACATAAAACAAAACAAATTACATTACACCGGTATATTGTAGTTAATTTTCATTTCACAACAAGTGAAGGTAATAGTAGAAAACGATTGTTATCACAATTATGTACAAGTAAAAGTTTCTCGACGGAGCGCGTCGCCCGGGCAGACGTCCTCACCTCTGACCCATCACGTGTCGGTGTACACAATACTGAGCGATACTAGATGTGATCCTCTCACGAATTTAATTAGGAGGTTAGGTATTGAGAGTGAAAGAAAGTCGATTTGAAACACTTGTATTCTTTAGGGTTCTCTATTACTGAGTCGCTACTGTCTGTCCATTTGACCGCATGTCACCAGGCTGCATCTCATGGACCGTGATGTTGGAACAGATAAAATTGTCTCAGTTGATCTTAAAGCCATTTGTATCCGCTGTGTCGCGAGTCCGCCTCGATTCGATTTACACTGACGGAGGTTGTAGATTATGCATATAAACAACTCAAAAATTTTCACAGCTGCGCCAATAAGAGCAAACTCTTAGTTTATCAATAACTTATTATGTTTCACAGTTTAAGGCTCTTCGTACAAGGTTTAATGTCCCCTCACCATTTGTCTATGTAGTAATTTGTAAAGACTTAAATCATCAGTTAGTCATCATATTCTTATATTGTCTCGCGTATGAGAAGATTAATCGTTTAGACTATTGTAAGCAAAGTTATTTTAAAACCACTCCTTAATATCGTCTAGTCTGTATTCACATTTAAAAAAAATTAAAAACGATAATTTGATTTAGAAAACCAAGTAATTTAATTTCTTTGTCTTATATCAGATGTAACCTACATCTTCTGTTTAACTTAATCTAAAACTTGCATAAATAAGTAGTTTTGAGTAGTGGGTGCAAACCGAAATGAGGATGACCCGGAAACCTGAGGCTGAGGCGCGACTGCGAGGAGGTCCAAGTTATAAGGTTATAGCTTAGAAATAACTTACGTAGCTTTGATGCTAAAGTAGTGTTCATTGATAGGACTACAAATGAATGTTGATTTTGTCTTAAGATTTTTTACCAAATGGTTATTTCAGTAACAAACATCGGCAGTTAGATATGATTGTTCGATTAATTCAGTTGAAACACAAAAAAAAAGAACAATTTAGTAATATTGTATTTGTATTATTAAATATTTCAAATACCATTAAGTGATAGGTTGATGCCTATGAATCAATGGATGGACCATTCGCATAACAGCTGATGTATATAAAAGAGACGCAATATTGTGTCCTAAAAAGAATCAGGAAAGACCTAACACTGTCTCTACTACGTAGGCTATAATTTAGACCACTTTTCAGTGCGCCCGCTACACCGCTCGCCTCCACCTCATACCGCATGCGCGCGCGCAGCCGTGGGAACACTTTCACTGCGCCACTTGGATGCGCTGTTTTTGTGATCTGACCTGGTTACCGGTGTTCCTGGATCGGTGACGATGGCTGACATTACACCGGTTTTTGTGGATCTCTAACTAGAGCATGTGTCTCTAATTGTTGTGTAGGTACTTCTTTGTTGCGTCATTTTACTTAGAGTCGAACGTCAGTCGTAAATTATAAGTTTTATGGTTATCATATAGTTAGGTAAGGTGGCTTGAAAAATGTGGGATTGTGTATTGACAATGAGCCCATCATTAGAGAGGAAAAAAAAACAAATTTCCTGAACTTACTAAATTTTATAGGTCAAAAGATAAAGCGTCTACTGTAGTCAAGCCTAATGTTGTTTCGAAATAAATAAAACAAAATCCGAGACTAGCTCAAAATATTAAGGGTCTCCTTCAGCATTTTGATAGTGTACCAATCTATATAAGTAGTTAATAATCATCATCATAATTCTCTTTTATGTCAATCTCGTCCGACCTTTAAGTACTTCTTTCAGTAAATATTTCACGAAATATATTAGTAGACAACTGTTATTGTATTACCTATGTATTTTAGAAGTGGCTACCACACCACGCGACAAGTTGCCCAACTAGTCGCGCGACCGGTCTGTCATCGCGGTCGTTGACCCCGCCAAATGTCATGAGAAGTTTTTATTGTACTACCGAGGTTCTAAACTGCGGTATAATTGTCTCTAACCAATCGATTTAGATATCAGATGCGATGGTGATGTACCGGAATACCGTTGTTGTTACAATATACATTTCTATACGCTTGCTTCAAAGATTCGTGTCAGGCGCTGATAGTCTTTATTGCAAGGTAATAAAGTTCATTTTTTTAGCACCAATTTGTTGCTGCTTTAGGCAGTCCAAAAAACACTACAAATTTAAATAACCTCACTTACCTTTAAAATCTCTTCTTTAAACGTAAACTCTTCTATGAACTAGATATTATCCACGCCTGCTTCTAACTCTCTCACTCAAAGTAATTATAATCTACATACAAATTATTTCGAACTTGCATTTTAATTTTTTCACTAGATAAACTTAAAGTTTAAAAATGTAAGTACCGTATTAATAGCGTTCTTCCTTACTGCAGAATGCTATTTGGGTCCGCATAAAAAATGCAATACAATATTTGGAGTTTTTGAAGACGCGCTCCGAATTCGGAAGTTATTTGCATAACACGTGGCAGCCGGCTTGCATTCAATTATTTTAGCACAGACTGTGTATGTGTAAAGTAACTGTGCATACTTAATGGGAAATAAGAAATGAAAGTAGTTATATAGGATGATACGAAGACACATTTTTTATCGAAATATAACAATACTGACAAGCGCGACATTACATACTATTATATTGATTATGTCGATCGTAAATCTTATTCATAATTGTTTAAGACCGGTTCACGCACACTTATTTATCTTGATGCCCGACCTGAGTCCTTAATTATGGGATGAGCTGACACGGCAGTCGTTATTCGAACTGGATGCCGTATTTCATTTTCATATTTCAGAAAAACAAATTACAATACAAGCTAATAAAAACAACGGTTCGGACGGAACGAACGGACAAATCCTAATGGTTTATTATTTGTAAATGTAAATAGAAATACCAATAAAAGTGTTTAGATATTCATACCCAGTCATCATATTCATTGGTTAAGATTCATTGAACAAAATGTAACAGCAAACGAACATTAATAATGAATTTCATTCCACTTTCTTGGTCTCAGCTTAGTGTGAATTCATTTACATACGCATTGCATCTTTAATGTTTACACATCGAGTGTAAAATAACTCTATTTGTAACAGAATACTTAATATAGAAGCGCTAGACTTCAGACACTCAAATGATGGCTAATGACACTATTTCAAATGCTCTACAGTCTACATTAGTTTAAAAGTCATTTCGACTCCTATAGATGTCTGTTCCGACGCATCTTTAGGATGACATATAATAAATATCGAATCCAACGAGCGCATAAAAATATGAAGTATTAAAGTAATTGCGTGAGATGTGAAATTTCTAAGTGAAAGGTCGTAACTTCGAATTCCGGCGCTTATGGCTTTTTAAATTCATGTTCATGTTCCGAAGTAATTATCGCTTAAAAACTCAAAAGGAACATCGTGAGTAAACCAGCACACTTGAGGTTTTTTCCTAGGGCTTAAGCTAAGTTAGACGCTTGAGAGGTATAAAACTCTGACACCAGGTTATACATAAACGGGAAACTAAAAGTAGAAGTCTCACAAAATTAATTTTAATTATCCAGCCAACCCCAGAGATTTAAGATCCCACTACTGGGCAAAGGCCTTCTCTCTAACCATCCTCTATCTTTTGCGATGGGTGTTTATTCTCCGTAAAATCTATCTGAATACTAAATGATGTGCAGAGCTTTCATTAAAAAAGCAGTTTGTCTGCGATGTTCGCTTATACAGGGTGGAAGTAAATACGGACACCGGCTATTTATAGAGTACGCTAAACGGTCCCGAAGGAGAACAACCCTGTAGATTTATAGCCAGAAGGTTTAAATTATTACTTTTGTAAATTGTTCTTCTAAAAGATAAAAAAACTAGGCGATACATCTAGTTGAAAAGAATTTCTTATTAAGGCAGAATGTACAAGCATGGGTTTACGCAAGTCTGTCTAAATGAATAACTCCTTAATTTATAAATGCTCAAACCTTCAGACTTATAAAGAGTCGCCGCCTTCCTAATACAGAGAATATTTTTTTGCCTGGCGCATTCATAGCACGGCCATAGTATGGAACGGTGTAGTGGGCAGACTCCTTTATTTGTATAGAATCTATACATAAATTGAGGATAGTATGTGTTTTACAAAGTATTGTTACTAGTTGTTTTTCTGTTATATCTGCGTAGTATGCCTATTAGGGTATTCGTAAATCAAAGTTGCGTACAAGTCGTAATTCAGCGAGCGACGCCGCAGCGCACGACTAAACTTTGCGCGTTATCAAACGATATAAATTTTAAGCTGGAAATTATGTTTCATTTTTTATGAATTAAGGTTTAATTGCTTACCTTTTAGAGATTTTCTTAATAATACTTGTATAGAAGTATTATAAAGATATATAGTAATTGTGTCTTAGTGAGAATTGTTTCTTGTAATAGTAATTCAAAACATTATTATAAAATATTATAGTTTCCTGGTGACATTAGATTTTATAACGCAAATACCATTAGGTATGGTATTTAAAGTACCGTTTAAGGATGTGCTATTTGTTTTATGATTATCGTTTTCAATTCCAGTACTGGGAATCGTCTGGTTGTCTTAATGTACATATAATTAATGTGTTAAACACACATACATTAAACTTTAATTAGATAGACATATTATATTTAAGCATCAATTTTTATTCTATTGCTTAATGCAAATAGTCAACATTTACGGCATTGTCCATAAACTACAATAACAACAGTGTAAACATATTAACGCACACATGCACACTCCCCGCGTCGAAACATTTCGGCTCGACACGTTTTGCCATGCTTGGCGCCCAACGTGGGACCTGTTTTAGTTACTAATATTCCCAAAATAAAGGCTGTAACCTATCGCATCGGGCGGGTTCCGCAGCTGCCTGTGTGAACACTATTAGAGAACATAATAGTTGTTCTCAGCTATTTTGTCAGCACTTCCTGCATTGTTCCGCCGTGTTTATATGGCGCGCCGCATGTTTAGCATACTGGCGCTATTATCTTTGTATTACACAAAACAACACTTGTTACACCATATTGTTTAGTTTTTAAATGAAGCAATAAATGTTTGTTAAGATATGTCTCTTGTACAACTAGAGTATTTAATTGTCATTAATATTAGTCCATCTTTAATAAATTAATTCCAGCATACCCTCAACGGAATCTTAATTATGTAAATGATTGATATTGCTTAATTAATCTTAGTACTAACCTTGCGGTCTAATCCATCAAGCGTACGAAATTGAAACTTCAACACACGCACTTAAGAAAAATTTCCATGTACCGTCATTAGTAATAAGATTTTTCAAATACCCTCCTTATCTGAAAAACATCAAGTCTACCTCCTCATTATAATACTGAATCGTGTAACATTTTCACCCTCAGAGCTTTTCAGGCAGCAATTGAAAGGTCCTATTAAGTGGTATTTTCTATAACGGTCGCGGAGTGCTTGTGACATTTCCATTAAATTTTGTCGACTACCCTCTGCATTATCTGGCTCGGCCTTTGTGCATTCCATTCTTATTTGTACTTGCTTTAATGACTGTTAACTGATTTAGAAGGGTGGGATTCGGTGATTATCGAATCTTGGACTTACTTCTTCATTGTTGTCGATTAAAGGTATTTCGAAAATGCTTTTGTGCTTTAAGTCCGAAGTTGCACCTTCCAACTTTAATTTGAAGAGGGTTCTACTGCGGTTGTCGTGATATTGAAATACAATTTATATTTTATGCAAATTATTGCACAATATTTGGTAAGCGGTCTCGAAACATTTACGCGACCGAGAACTAGCTGTTTTTATGTTACTCGTATTTTAAATTATTCAAACTAGAACGAAGCGACCAATTAAACTATCAGCTGTTTAAAAATCTAAAATATACATAGTTAAGTCAATCTCACAGAATTTTCAAACCACTCGAAAAAAAAGCAAAAGACCATTTGTATGATAATGGTCAGTTGAAGGAAAACAATTACTTGTTATTTTATTTTTTCAGTATACATTACATTGAGAAAAAGACACGTCGTCATCTATTCATTGAACTGCCGACGTATGGGACAAAAATACTCGAGACTCGGGTCCTTCCGTCCGCGGCATACCGATGTCCGGGGCTGTTGCTATTACACGATAAACAGAGATAGTAAGCAGTATTGTTTGATCCGTATAAAACAACGAACAATCTACTTTTACAACCTTTTTGATCCGAACAAATTAGGCGCTTAGCCTTCACAACTTGGAGGTTGACTATTGAGAATTACTTTATCAAACTCAAGAGTAAGAACAAAAAAGAGAAATAGGCAACTGATAAAAAGATAAGTGTTTTCTGAAGGTCGAAACATCAAACACAATAGCTCAAGCAAAAACATTTGGCGATTCTTTCTTAGTTAATAATTTAATTACAATAATAAAGGTGTTCGCCTTAATGAATATAATAGCGTGATCTGACGTCGCTCGGAATTCCCAGCCGCGGCCAGATGATAGTGATCGCGCTTCTTGAATATTGATTATTACTGTACCTGACCTAGACCTTTATGTGAAGGAGATTTAACTCTTATGGATAACAGAGGATTATGAGTAATCATTATAAATCAGGTATCAGATATGGGGACTGTCTACAAATATGTACAACTTCATTGTAACTTGAAATATAAATTGTGCCATAGACTGTCAGCTGTATTGAGCCTTCGTGGCGACAACATCTCATAAAAATTCTAAAATTTAATTTTAAAATTTTCGATACTAAAGTGTACATTTATTGTCAAACTTTACAAAATTTATATCGATTACGTTGCCCTTCATAAACCTAAATACAATAACCAGCAACCAATAAAACAACGATAATAATAACTCAAAATAGGAATCTGTTGAAAACTGCGATTAAAATCCGGATTATTACAAGCAATTTATATTAAATGGTCGTACAAACATACTTCTGCTGTTGATAATGCGAAGGATTTAATGATTTGAATGAAAAATGTAAGTAAAAAGGTTGTGAGGAGTGTACGGGCACGTTGGCCGGGGCTCGTGACGGCGGCGCGGGCGCGGCGGTGCCAGCCCGTGCCTTGCGCGCGCGCACCTCGCGCACCACGTGACTACTGTACCAACAACCTTGGTCGAAGCATTACATGAACTTTTTATGTCTCTCAAGTTGTGTCTTGTATCGTTTGTGAGGAGTCCCCGAATTTTATTTTTATAGTGTCGAAAGAAACGTTATTATGTTGATAGGATGTTTTTTGCTTTGTAAAGCATCTCCAAGACGTGTTAACATTTCCGTATAATAATAAATAATAATAGTAATGTATAGTATAGGCGAGGAACAAACAACATTGCTTGTAAATTTACATTATTTCGTACTTCTCCGGGTCAGTTAGACAGTTTAGACAGTATTCAGCAAATCTAATTTTTGGGTCAAACCGCCATTTGCGCAAAAGGACCAAAAAGCCAGCGAACATAATTTAATAATACTTACTTAACTTTGTTCCAAATTTTTGTGAACCGAAATGACAATTAAACTAATGAATGCTTTTTTTGTTTCAGGTACTTTGTGAGAACTTCTCACAAGCGAGTCGGACGCAAAAAATATCTTCAAAATTTTACCCTCGAAAGTACAACTGTGAATCTGCATGAATAATAATTCTTGAATATTTAAAACGCTTCAGTCTGAGCGAATTAACGAAAAGTAGCTTGATAATAGATCTACATAAATTAACATTGAACTATACAAATTAACTTTTGTTTTATCCCCAAGGATAAAGATCAGACGAAAACTTCGGTGACGGTCCTTTGGTCCGTGTTAATGTAGAGTGCCATTCAAAATTAAAATGAAATACAAGTGTTTTGTTAGCTATCAATTAGTGCTAATCTTGAACATAAAACATTTACACGCTATCAAATTGTTCATTAGCAGTACAGGAAACTATTTAAGTATTCGATGAGATACAAACCTGTTGTATTTGTATTTTAATGACAATTCACAATTAACTGTTCATCAGTTTGTATGTAAGCAACAATATTATAACATGAAGAGCTCAATTAAGTTATTGATGCATAAAATTATGGTGGATGTTATGTTTAAAAATAATAGACAATGAAAGGAAGGAATCATTGATTGTCTATGAGGAAAGTGACGGGATAACACAGTTAGTGCTAGGTGAAGATGTAAACTACGAATCAAGAAGTAACCGTACGTTACCTAGTCAAAGTATTGTTTTAAAGTTATACCAAGAATGATTCTAAATTGTGAAGAAAATTAAATATAACTTTTACGATGCATTAACAAAATCCTCAGGTAATTAGCTGCGGCTTAACACACCTCTCGTCAAATAAAGTAAGCGCTCGGCTTACGGCGGCCGTAGTACGTAACGTGTGTGATAGTGTAAATATTCAGCGAACATTCTGCAGCGGATCCGCGGGATACAGGTAAATATTTGATTTGTCCCGCTGCTACGCGCCGCGCAATCCAAATACGCGGTCCTTGGGGGCGCGAGTGAGGGCAGGCAGCGAATCGCTCTTATCGTCTCGGGAAGGATCCAGTTGCTACCAGTTTAGATTACCGAAAACACTACCAATTGTAGATAGAAGAATCGATTTGTAGACGCACATTAGTTAAGTACTTCAACAAACTTTTTGTGCCAAAACTGATTGACGGATGACCCAGACATTTAATAGGTCGTGACTATTTGCAATCATCATTATAGCTTCAATATGAATTAACACTGCAATATTATAGGAAATAATCAAAGATCGACATCCTGGTGTATTTCAATCCTTGTACCATTTGCAAATCATGTTAAGCGTAGCGCGCGGCGGGCACTAATTACCTGACTAATGTCGACACTAGCCGGTCATCCCCTGACCTGACCCGACACGCGATTCAAACTAATCAAATGTTTTCATTTAGTCGATATGAAAAGGAATGTTTTAATTCCAAAATCCTGTCGTTACGTGTAATTAATTAATTAAATTTTGTTTTTAAATAGTGACACAAGTATTAAATAGAATTACGGTAATAATGCAACATTTGCATTTTTTTGTATTACGAAAGAAAAAAAGACATGTAATTGATAATATCAAATTCAACAAATAATTAATAGTTTGCATTTAAACATAGACCTGACACATTCAATGGTACGATCATCAATTTTGCATAACGGATCGCTGTTGCCGTACACTTAGCCCAGGTACAGAACAAACATTCTAATTACTGCTCTGCCGGCCGCGGTCGGTCCTTTGAACCGAACAAGTGAGGCGACCTTTCTTGTGGCCAGATTTGTTTTACGCGTTTTTTATGGCCCCATCAGCATAAAGAGGATTTCGTTAAATAACCAACTTTTTAATGAGTGTTAGCATTACTCAATTCGCGGAAGTACAGCACTTTGACACTTTGTCATACGGTAAATTGCTGCGTTTGAGTCCTTTTATAGAGAACAATTTGCGATATAAAATATACGGTAAAATCAACATGGAGCTTGATATTTTTTTGTAAAATTTCTTACTTTAAATACATTAATAATGGGTAATCTATTAATTTGTCAAAACTACTAATTTTAAGAAAACATTCGACATCTTCAATATCTCACCCCATTGTAAGATATTTAGCTTCACATTCTCACGTGTTCTCCTCAGCTCCGTATCTCAGCCTCCCAGGGTAGACGAGATGAATACGAGACTGTGACGTCACGAGGCACGACGCGCGCCGACGGCCCTCTGATTGATTTAATTTCCGCTTCTCTCGTCTTTTGTGCTTTGTTCCCTAATATGTATAGACAAGCATTACCATGCTTTTAGTGTTCAAGAAAAATCTTAATAATATATGAAAGTCTGGTCCTATCATATTTAAACTTATTGAACAAATTTGCAACTTAGAGTTTACTTAGTAACGTTAAAGAATCGAATACAGTCGAAACAGTTTTACAGTCCATCTACAAAATGATATCTTTACCTGCATTCCTATCTATCTTCCATATAATATAACCACTCAACCTAATATACTAAACATTTCCCAATATGAAATGTACTACAGAAAGCAACATGATAATTTGTGAGGAGGCGCGCCTAACGGCTCCCACTGATCATTTTGTTGGGTTTCCTCAACATTGTAAAGTATATTTCATCTTTTCAGCGCTCTGTGAAGGTGTTTGATGTATTAACGTGTATTGTGTAGTTTTTCGCTTATTCACGCATGAACTTTCAGAAAGCTTTCATCATATTTCTTTGAAGTTAGTGACCCATTCATGTAATAGTAATCCTATAACTGCCCACTATTTGATTCAGAAATAAGTTATTGCCATAACATTTACTGTAATTAATAAAAGTGTATTGATTCCAGAATCCCGGCCGACCTTAAATTATTCCTTATTACGATAAAAACCGCATGAATCCGCAATCATTTACAAGATCCTCTTTTATCCATAATTTATGTTTTGCGAGACTTTGATTCGTTTGATTTATGGGAAGATCATTATTACAAGCGCCTTTAAAATTTATTTGGCAGCAATCGTTTAAAGAAAACTAAAGCGACCGTCAAAACGGACTTAGGAATGAATTACATTCTATCGGAAAAATGGAAGTTGAAATCTGAATCTACGAGATCAGATTTCTGAACAAAATGGAGAGATTTATTATCATAATATATTGCTAGTGAGACGCAAATAACTATAAATCTTTTGAAAGCGAAATTGAGTGTTATTACACTTAGTTTATAAAGTGAAATTGTTTGTTAGTAATTAAATTTGGTCCTTTGGTGCGCAGAAATGTAATATATAAATTGTGTGGCTTTGGAGAGATGAAGCCGGAGATTACGAATCGATTCTGTGCGTCTTCTAGAATGTTGTCATTGACCCGCTTATCACCTCGACGGGAAGCGCGGGTCCGCGCTCCGATGATGACCAGCAATTGGATTGATTGGACATCCGCTGAGGGGGGACGGACACTTCACACGACATCGGCCAGAGGATCTTCGGCTGGTGATTTCTTGGTCTCTCTGTCTTTATGACAAATGGTATCAAACTGTCTACGAGACACATCTAGTTATGTAGCACATTTGCAAGCAATTTAACAGAAACATTGATTCATTAGGTTATGATACCGCGTCTCGAAGGACCGTGTTGTTAATATAAAGGAACGCTTTTACGTTTATTATTGAGATTTGGGATTAAGCAAACATTTAAGAGATAATATTTGCGTTTATTTAGCAAAGAACTTTGATGGCGCCACAACGAGGTATCTTAGCTCTTTCATCTATTTGCAAATATTATGTGGATATAAACGAAATTGTGAGGTAAACTCAATTTTCTGTTTGAGGTAAGTATTTTATTCCAAATCGTCTTATTATAGTCAAGTTAAAGCTTTAATCCGTTTTAATAAACGTGATCTTGTCCTTATTTGTTTATTGTATGAAAGAGTATTAAATAGTTTTCTGAACCACGTTAGTTGAACATAGAACTACCACCTTTTCTGCAGTTGGTTAATACTGATCAGAAGGTACACCAAACACATCAGCGTTAGATACACAGAGTGCTTCCTTATCACACGATGAGTGTAAGATGTAACCGTCGCCTAACGTCTTCATATGGAAATTAACGCACCTTATAAATCATGGCGGCTGGCAGCTTTTTCATTTGCCGTCTCCACGCGATCACGTGTGAGCCCAGAGCTATGGAGACACAATTATTTAAATTATTTATTAAAACGTGACGCGACGAAAAATATCTTAAGATCTACTTACGATATCTTTGGATTTTATATTTTGATTAATTACATACATACTCTACAGATTACATTAAGTTGTGAGTGAATTTACTGCCTATAAAGTTTTGATCTAAAATCTCGACAAGGAAAGCGTGTTATAATACATAGACTTTTTTGGTGCCTTGGTGATAATTTAACTACCCATAATAGCAAAATGTGATGAATAACATTGCTATCTAAAGCTTATTTCACCTTTACTGGTTAGTGTTTACGTAGGTAAACATGTTTATAAAATGTGTTTCGTAGTCCATAATAAAATTAAGTGCATTAGAGTAGATTACCACAGCACCCATCACTGAACGAGATGGCATTATGATTCGCTGAGCATTACCTACACTAATTAAACGTGTATCTATCTACTGGTTACCACACCGGTCGCTCTGCTGTCGGTACACCATGTTAACTAATCACTTTATCTATTGAGTAGTCGGCGTCTTCAATATAAAAGATAATTGTGTCATCTTTATTTTCATAATTCTGTCGTACTTGTATATGTCAGTGAACTTCTCCTAAACGGCTGTATCAATTTAAATGTTTTTTTGGCGTCTGGGTGGGCCTTCGATGGTTTAAATTTATAAAAAAGAATGACGTCTATTGGGTCCGCTAGTACCTACATTTAATAATTATATACCTGCACAGTTTGGTGATTTGCTACAAGATGCTCGAATCAAAAAGAAAAATGACTAATGTATAGTACTTTCTGTAGTTAGTACTGGATATAGGCTCTGCCTAGTTTTGCTAAGTTTTGATAATACAATATGGCTTAACAATACTCGACTGCCTTCTACATCTACGGAACCATAGGCTGTCCCATCATGTACCTCATTAAAAACCTTTGTTCATCAAATCAGATGTTTTCAACAACTTGGTTTAGTATTTTGCATACTCTACATAATGTGTAAATAGCTTTATATCATACTCCCGTGTTGTGAATTTGTCACGCGCAGGGGAACATTATTCACGCGGCCATCTTAGTTCACAATATAAGGTTATTTACTAAGATATTAGTTACAGTCTTGTGGTACTTGTGGAGGTTTAACCTCCTCTGTAGTAATAGTTCGTTTGTGGATGGCCTTGGTGACTATTGTCCCAAGAATACTGGGTTTATTGCCCATAATTACTAGTGTTTTGTGAGGATACTTTACCTTGGAACCAAAAAATAGTGGCCAAACGTCGACAACAACATAATTTTCAATTGTTGTAAAGAAAACTTACCTAAATATCAATTTGATTTTCGTTTACTTTTTAATATAGAAAGGTAATTAAATTATTAATAATTAATATTCGACCTGTTAAAGACTACAGACCACTGCACAATGATAACGTTAGATAGTGATACATTCAATTATTTACAGCTTCAGCTAAGCGGGAAGTGTTTGCTGTAGCGACACAGCCATACTGTGACGTCACGACTCACGACCCGAGCTGAAGTGCCAGCACTCGGCCAACAGGCCATCGTACACAGCCCATAACACTTACTAACGACGCAAGTAAATGGCGCGTGCCTATTACCGGCTACGGCGGTGCTTCCCGACGTCTCACGGCTGCTAGCACGCAATGGATGACTACTTCGCAATATCTTCGCGCCGCAGTGCCAGTGCATCCCTTGATAACTGCAAGCAATTATCGTTTGCTTGTTCCCGAGGACTGTTGATCATTTTAGTGTTATTACTGGAGAGAATGAGGTTGGGTGTTGTGAGCTACCTACGTTAAGTTGCGATTACTTTCTTGGTATGGATTAAACTAGACGCGGAAGTAGGTTATCCCAAAAATCTATTTTTTGTTTACAAAAAACTTAATAAAGTCGCAAACAGTATGCTTTTCGCAATATTCGTAGTTACCTGCCAAAAGAAAAAGCCTGAAAAAAAAAGGTACTTGTCGTGTGTGTAATATGGTGCTCACAATTAACTCACCTAAACCGGGCACACTATTAAATGCTAAAGTGTGCTATGAGTTATGTTGATTATTTCTACTGAATCTGAAGATTGCTCAGTGGTCATGTAATTAAACTATGTTGTTCTGATTTTCGTCCTAGTAATAAATAAGTATTTTCCAACTTGCATGTACATTACATACAAGGTACCTACTTAATCAAGTAAATACTTAATTACCTGCTCTAAACCTTAACGCTAATATTTGTTACCTAAAACGCAACGAATTCCACCTAAAACTGGTTACAGGCCCAGTAAACTAATTAAAAACATGTATCACATTCAGTTATGTACCGAAGTATGTGTTAATTAATCAACATTAGCGAAGTTCCATCGAATTTTACTAAACGTACAAAGCGATGCGATCCGCGGTACCCTTTGATGAAATATTAAATTAGTAATTTAGTGAAACATGCCAATTGATTTACTGACTGAGCTGACTCAATCATTGTGCTGACGGTTTGCCACAAATTATTCATGACTGTGCCATACTGATTTATACATACATAGAACCTATTTGCGAGGTAATTAGTTTTGTAATAAAAAATAGGTATATTGAAATGTTTTTCTTTATTTACTAGCATTATTGTACCTGGCTGCAGGCCTCCCTTCCCCCGTTCTTGAGATCACAGGGGTCAATTTTAAACTGATATCGCAATCTAAAAGCTGCTGTACTGTATATCCTGTGTATATACTACATGCAGAATAAAACAATGCACCCTGTAGACGAGCAATAAAGAGCGAATCAGCAACATTCAGTAACACAAGTAGTATTCCTAAACTTTGTAGTGAAAGCTAAAGTTCTCCTGCGCCGGATGTCGCTAATACGAACATTTCGTATGATCATTAAAAATTCTACAGAAACAAACGAAAAATACAAAGTTCCGCAGCTACTCGCATTGAGCACAAAGTTTCCCTCTCCCGTCATACGCCCAAACTCCAACCCTCTCATTTACGAACTAACACAACAAAAGTAGCGTCAACAAAAACTACCCAAGGTTGGCAGCGAGAAAAACGACAATTAAACGCGCCATTAACTTTTTGTGAGGACCGTACCGCTGTCGTCAGTTTTTGCGCGACCTGCCGAGCGAACCCGAGTGATTAGCTTGTGCTGCCGAGGTAATTGATAATGCTCAGGAACTCGACCTTTCGTCCTTTAATCCTTTATATACTGAGGCAACAGACCAAGTGGTGACTGTTATGAATAACGGGGCTTTTTGTGACAAAATATAATATTAAAAAAATAATTTCGCTAACAACTCTCAATTTTGCTCAAGACTTATAAATATGCAAAAGGTGCTCAAAACGTCGCGGAAATAGGTCAGCAGATGATATAATCAAACGCTCTTCAACATCATGTTTTATAATACAATTATAACAACGTGATTTAAAAAGGTGACCTTATACATTATAATGCCTCTGAAGAAAAAAATCAAACCCATGAAACAATAATAATTACTGTATAATTATCTATAGGTAGTCTCACCCCCCCAAATCCAGACAGCCAGAAAAACTTTCTCAATTCGATTCAAAAAACAACGAGTCCGCTGTTTTAGCACATTATAACCGGCAGAACATACGGAACATAACTTTGTTCTGCTAACAAATAGTTTTAAATTGCAAATGCAATTATCTGGACTGACCGCGTCGCGGGTAAAGCTATGCAAGTTTTAATTACCAACCCTTGCATAATTGCAGGAATTGAAATAAAGTGCTCGTCTCGGCGCACACCACTTGTATCGACGGTGGCTTTGTAAATATCTATTGTACTGCAGTTTATAACGATACGAAGGGACTTCGGAATTGTTGAAAAACTTTAAAATTCTCAAAGTTTACTTAGCCAGTGTAAAAAACACAGAATCTGACCAAATATTTATAAACGGGCAACACAAATGGGGGTTAGACATTCCGATATACGTAAGATAAAATGGGTAAACAACGATTTCGATTGATTTCCAATAGGTATCTAATCGATTTCATTGACAATTTAGGTGATTCGAATGTATCTTAGTATGTCTGTACATCAGTGTTCCTCGCTGCTGTTATCAGTGTTCTGCAGAAGGACTAAGTGCTTTCTAATCTGCCTCAGAAGATCAGTAATGGTTTTGAAATCACTGACACGCGTTGAGCAAGCATGTTGAGCGAGCTGATCTGCGCTCGTTCCCTTTTCCAAATTGGTTTGATATTTGCAATCGCTGTTTGAGAGGCTTTTGAACTGCATTTGGTCAGAAACATTGAGTTTCATGTTGATAATATAAATAAGATTTACATAAAAAACTCTTTGCGTCTGAAAATTAAATTTGCACAAACTGAAATAATTTACCTGATTTATAGTAAACATAACCAGTCCGTTTAACTCGGCCAGACCACCTGTGTATTAAATATTTTCCAGCTTTTGACTCCGCTTTCAGACTGAACTCTTAATATTGATTTAATAACTGCAATATTATGAATATCATTTATTTATTTAACGAGCTCGTCCGATGCATTTCTGCGAGCTATAAAAAATAATAACTTGTAAGAAAGAGATGGGGCTATACTCTCGTTGATGTTCGGGAGAGAGATGGAGGATGTCGTAAGGGCTTGAAAGCTCAAATAGCGGTGTACCCGCCGACGTTACGACGCGGTGGAGCCGTTTGTTTTTATGTAATGAAAATGAGCTTGTAGCATGAAATTTAATGATGGATCATAATTTAACACTTCATTTTGGTGTCGGTATGAAAAGATATGAAGATTTATTAACTCTTAGCGTAATTGTTAGAAATATAAACGTTTGTGTTGCTATGTTCAAACTTGGTGTTTTGCATTCGACAGTTTCTTGACGCGATAAGACATTTTAGACATTTATCACTATATAAAAAAAAATTTGGAGCTTTAAGCCAAAAGTATGCATAAACTCAAACAGAACGGACATTTAATATATCAACATTACCGACATACCTAAATCGAGAGTTCCAAAAAATCCTTTTTCGAAGTTCATTTAATTAAAGCCAGTCCGAGTATTCCGTCCCGGGCTGCCCCCGCCCGCCGCTTGTTGGCAACTGTTCCTCCAAAACGACAACTCCATGGACTTTCCAAATGCCCTCTTTTGTAGCGAATTGTCAAACTACAGGAAAAGATTCCTTATTGACCCCCACTCCTGGTTTAATATAAATTCCTTGAATTTTGTACGAAAACGGAAAAGGGTTAGTTACTTGCAGCGATCGATTAAAATCAAATGTTACTGTAACACAACTGAACAGTTTTTCATTTAAATTTAGCATCAAGTTAACGTTTATTAAATACATGAAATTATCGATTTCATGGTCAGAATTATACTATATCTAATAAATAATGTTGACAGCTCCCATGTTCTTATTAAATACATATTTTTCACCGAAAACAAAACATTCCTCTTACATATATAACCCGTCTGAATATAAGATATATCTTGTCGTTCAATAGTATTAACATCTGGATACACCTTTATTTATCCGTGTTATGCCTTGCGTGGAACATCAATCTTCCGGGAATGAGGCTGCACACCGTGTAGGTTTGTATAACTGAGAGATTTGTGATGTATGTGTCGTTATTCAGCTGTTTGTTCAGAGCCTACTTGACTATAACGACTGTTGTCCTTACGTAGGTAGGTAGAGCTTTTTTGCCTAGAAATAGTAATGTCGTACCTATACATTTTGTTAATGCTATGCGTAACATTAACAAACACACATAATATTTTAAGCAATTACGAAGATAAATATTTTCTTTTTTATACAACAAAACCACATTTTTTGTTGGATGATGCTTTGCTCTGGTCGGTTAAATTCTTTTCGCAAACTTTTTTATAATTTCCTCAACATCTCAAACAATCAATAACAATATTTAAAAATCAAAAACACAAATTAATCTAAACTTAAATCTATCGTAGCTTACAGTGCTCCTTACTAATATGTACCTCCTTATTCGTTTCCAAGACATGTTAAAACTAGATTATTGGATGAAATCGTGTGCCATAATACAGCACGTCAATTCGAGCAAGTCGGAGATCTCGATCCGTGCCGGATCTCCCCCGGCGAAGATTACCCAGGCACGTGTCTGATGCGTCTCAGATGTACCGGATCAAAAGAAACAGCTGCCAACATCCCCGGCTCGGCAAATATAAGGAACTCAAAATGGATCTTGTATGGAGATCGTGATGAAATATATTTTCTAACACTTTATCTAAAGAAACGTTCGTCCTTAAAATTATCTTCTAATCAACGACTGTACAGAACAGCAAAAGCAACCTGAAAATAATCTTGTCCAGTCGTAAACCCTGATATTCATATATGTAAACTATACTCGTATAAACCCGCTGGTCTAGTCTTGTTGGTCACCACACGAACAGTAAGTTTTCTCAATTACCTTCCTCCATTTAAACACACAACAAAGCCTCATCACCTTAAGTACCTTCCCATTCCCACTTAGCCCCTGCTGGTCTCCAGGAGGCAGTCGTATAATTCCATCATATTCAAACAAGATCATTACTGTTGTCAATAGGGGACATAATTTATTTTTCGCTCCTCGACTAGGGCTCGCAAAAGACTGACAAAGGCTGTGAAAGGGACTCTTGGGTGGTGGTGCAAGGTACGAACTGATCTTACAGATTTTTGTTTCAGTTCTTTAGTGATTTGGAAAATGATAAGAAGAATAGTGGAATCCAATTACTGTAAATCTGCCCAACAGAATGCAATGCTCTGAACAGAGGTGGCAGGCTACCTTTTTGAAGGTTATATTATCTCTGTTATATTAAGACAAAAGCATCATTTTAGCCTTCCCAAGTGAAATTTGTAGACAAAAATTTTGCTTTTAATAGTTCTTTAATCTAGACATCGCTTTATACATAGTGAATATTGAACATCATCACACAGAACTTAAAAGACTATGACGATGACTTAGTGTTTTAAGTTATGTGTAATTGTCTTCTTGCTACAAACACAATTTCCTAAAGAGCTAGTTAAACAATCTTGTCTCCATCAGGAATCTGCTATTTTTACGCTTATACCTTGTCCAGTTTCTCGTGAGCTCGGAAGGCGGGATAGAGTCCCATTGAGCGCAGACCTCGCGTCCGCTCAATACATTCGCAGCATCCTTTATAACTTATCTGCTTAGTCTTGGATGCATGCTCTTGTGGACGCAAACGATCTTAGACGCCTTGAGGTGAATGTATTGCTTTAGCATGACATTTAAGTTTGTTCGAAAGTTTGGCCTTTTTAGCCTTTTTTTCATCTTTTAAAAAACGACTCCCGTTCTTAAGAATATAATCCTTGTATCGGGGTTTTCAACTACAAGTCACATGCACAAAAACACCCAGACTCAGGACAAGCATTAATGGATCACACAAACGCATGTCCTACGCGGAGATCGAACCCGCAACATACCAGTATCAGATATAATCATAGAAATCTAAATAACAAGGTAATAGAAATGGCATACACCGCGGCGATCTATCGAAACGCATGTCGCCGGTGGGCGGGGCTTCAACACATTCACAGCAAATAACTACGCAATCACGCAAACATTAACATCGAGAAGAACAAGCAAACAACACTAGGCCGTACGTCTATTGCAATAAGGTTGACTTTGTCATTGTATGGATTCACTAACTCACACAGTCATTGCATTTTCTTGCATTAGTTGTAGTGATTACGTAAACTACACTAGGGATTGACTACGGATCCGAAATATAATGAAAGACGAAATTATGAGTGAAAATGTTTTTTGTTGTATTCTTCTATGGATTACATTACCTACTTACAAAAAAAAAATTCGCTAATTGTCGGTTGACAAAAAAAAATATTATTAGGAAATACTTGGTACGGTAGGTTTGGTATGTACGGTGACTTTTTAGTCGTCTTACAAAAGCAGCCCAGTTCATGTATCGTATGACTAGTAAACGTTCATAATAAAAAAATAGGTATTTATGAGATTTGGATAAACTAATTTCATAGTGTATATTCGGCCTAAGTTGTAGGGTACCAATTTCGTTTACCCGTGGTAGTCATCCACTTGTCTTTTGTATTTATTTGCATTCTGCGGGATTCTGAAATAAAAATATATTCAATAATATGTTCACAAAAACAAACGACTATTAAAATTGTTACTTTTCGTATACAATTTTCATTTTGGATAATTTGTCCGCACTTAACCACATCACTATTTCCGACAGTTTTGTGCGGCCGTATCACTACAAATACGATCGCATTGATAAATATTATTTTTCGTTATACATTTCTCTTTTTACAACGGTGCATTTCTGTAAGTCTCTTACTGCAGAGGCAATGATTAGTAAAGAATGCAATTGTTGCAGGATGGTGCGATATAAATATGGTTTATAATGAAGGTTATGTTTTGAAATTTAATTTTGCAATAACATCAATATTACTGCAATAATTTACTTACCGATAAAATGTTATCTATTTATTTATGTTATTACACGATGCAGATGAATTTCCAGCCTGAGAAACGCCGCAAAACACCATTTTTAGTGGTTCTTGCTGTGACGACGTTCCGCGAGCGACTGAGCGTAAGTTCGCGCGCTGGTGTCGTCCAAGACACCAGTGTGGCGACAAGGTCACGCGGCGTTGGCACTTCTATTACCTTGTTATTTAGATTTCTATGGATATAATGGTATGAAAATTTAAATAATATGTTCCAGTTAGTTTATAGTAAGCGTCACTTTTTAATAGTGATCTCTATATATAACGATTTAATATCTTTCACCAGACAGTGTCGAATCTACGACCGTTGCAATCAATTCCCTGCACACTTCGCTCCGGTCCTATTCCGCCATGCTTATGGCTGTAATCCCATGGTGTACGTAATGAGGTGGAAGTCTTTTCACAGCCGATACAAGTCTCTTTTCAAGTGTACCTATATAAGGAGGTTGTAACGAATCGCCGTGATGGACACATATCGAGATGTTTTCGGATGGGTAGGTTATTAAATCCTTTGTGTGTAATCCTTTTATGTTGCCACATAGAAAATGAAGATATGTATTTTTCATTAGGTTATAATATATTAATTTTTTTTGTAAAGCGGCCACTTCAAGTTTGCTATCAAAACAGCGTCATTGTTAATTTAATTTTCTTACTACAAGAATTTTACTGCAGAGACCTTCAAAACCACATTATCTTCGCAATATCTGCTATATTTAAAGCCATGTTCACCGTCCTATATTAAAACTGGTTCAATTACACTAACCACTCTATTTAGCGACGTTAAGCAACACGCAGGTGCTCAATAAAAGCTTAATGACATACAAACGAAGACACCTCCTACAATCCCTTTACCAAACGAAAGGCAAAAGATCAATTTCCCACGAGCGCGGAGCGGCGCGTACGCACGGGTCAACGACCTCGCACCTCCGTAACCTAGCAACGGTACCCGAGCCTTCACCTCCTTACACCACTTGACCACACAAAAAGACACCCTAACGACATCGTAACAACGTCCAATTTTCCACGCATCGATATTACCGTTTCATGCGTAACTAACGTGTGTTTTTCGAACTGTATTAGTGTTGATATAAGGGTGATTTTCGCTTGCGCTCGTAACTCGGGCAACCCATTGAGTAAGTGCGTGATTGACAGAGATATAGTTTAGGTTTCACTTGATTGTTTTAGTGATGGATGTTGTGCGTGTTCCCTGGGAGTTAGTTAGGCCCTCATTCATACACAATTGTGTATAAGCGATGTATTCACTATCAGATGTTGTGTTGTTAAGAGAATAAAAGATAAGAATCCCTTTGTTGAGGTATCTTTTTCTAGGTTAGGAACATGATGAGGAGGAAAGCGGTGATGTTTTATATTAATGGTTTTTCAATCCATTTAAACAGACTATTGTAAAAAATGGAGGTTATCTAAGAATATCCATTTTCCTCAGTTGAATTGATTTTTAAAATAAAGAGAATTAAAAATAATAATTACATAAACCGTAATGGTACGACGGACGGTGATATTAAACATAACTAGAATATGTAATAATAATTTCACTTAAAACATTTAGATCATAATATCCATCGCTAAATCGTCTCCATGCCCAGCCACCGAGCGTGTGAGCATGTGTAATGACGTCATCGTGACGTCATAATTCACGTGGATCAGCATATTATTATAAACGTGTTACCGTCAGCCCGCGATTCATTAGCCTCCTACAGGGGGTGCACATTACACTAAGGGATAATTTATTTAATTATAAAAGAAATAAAACTAATGTATGTGTTCTGTGGCTGTGTTTGCACAATAATTAAACCCCCTCAATACAAACATTAGATTTCTTAGAACCGACGTCGATTTTTGATGGAACAAATTATACTAGTGGGGTTTGTTTGTCATTTCTCGAAAGATTTTGTACGGTCACAAAATCAAAAAGGAAAAAGTGTTATTTCTTAAAACTTTCCTCAAGGAAGTATTAGAAAATTTTCGAATATTTACAAGATTTTTTTCTTAAATCAATCTATATCATTGTTACCGCGTAAAGTATGCATACGGATCCTCAGCAAAAAATAGTCGGCTTATCGGCTATCTGCGATATCAGTCGAGAACTGCCGAAGTTAGTTGTGACTGTTTGCTTACATCTAAACACCTGGAACTGTTTAGGCTGCCTTAACTCACAGCCCATTATATATAACAGTGTATAAATATAGTAAGCAAACAATTGTCAAACAATGTTGTTCATTGTTTCAATTTTATAATTTGCTGGGCGTCGCGTCGCGGCGTCGCGGACAATGCCAACTCTATACAAATTCTTTTGTTTTACAAACAACAATTTTATGGCAAATTGTATTGTTGACGTTATTGACAGACAGTACCGCCTGCTAATGTTATCATTCAAAGTGGACTGTACTGGTTTATTTGTGAATGTCATTCTTTTGACTATCAATGAGCTTTGCATATATGTACCTAATCTTGTAGATCAGTGGTCTCATATTTTTCTGCTCCTTTTCAACTGTGATTTAAACTCAGACAGACGCAGAAATTTCTACAAAAGAGCTTGTTGCCTGTTCGTGACGATGCTAGACAAAATTCAATTTGTAACTTTCCTTGCTACTATAGAATTCTAGACACAACCTACTTTTCTAATCTGGATGTAGCACATTTAAATGCCTACTTTACTCAATAGCTTAGACATAGAAATAAATACTTCTTTCGATAAAGTGCTGTCTTCTTAACGCCCATGCGTAAAGGTTATACCTCACTAAGCGCGTCTTATAGTAGAAACAGTAGTTACACATTCTTTTGGATCTCCAACTGGTGTGTAGTGCAGTGTGCAGTCCTCGTAGCGGCGACAATTAGCACCGCATACATTAGCAGTCGCGGTGCCGCGGCGCGTCGCGTTGACGCGCGATGTTTGCGCGACAGCGCTTGTGCCGCGGCTTGGCTACCTATATGCGTATAGCATCCTTATGTGTACTTAGTTTATAGATGTGGAAATATCCACAATCGGATAAAATTGTTTAAGGGATTGTAAATTGTAAATTTACCTTAAAGCTGTTAGTTTTTTCTAATAAATATTATATTCCCAAGTTCTGAAAAGTCGGAAGTCACGATCGAATTTTCAAGTACATACAACAATAAATATTAAATAAAATAGTAACTACATTTTTGGAACTGCTTTATCTGTTCTAATGTTTAACACTAAGCTAAGACTTAGATTCAGGTACAAAGACAGGTTAATGCAACTGGTTTTACTCAGATATGTGGTTTGTTCTATTCATATTATTCATTAAAATTACTCCATAGTTGTACGATAGTAAAACTTAAAAAATATAGATCCTAAACTCGAGGTAGAATATGGGTTCTGTTTAGAATAATTGAGAGAGCTTTTCTTATCTCATCTCATTCGAGAGCAATCCAAAGGCAAAAACAAAATATATTAACTTAATGTAGGTATCCAACATTCTTTACAAATCATATGGAATTAAATATGACAGACATTTTAAAACAATAAAAAGAACTTAGAAAACGTCTAAATCAGTTAAAATTGAGTCCAAGCATAACTTATACGAAACCTAACGGTGTTAGTATCATAGCACGTTAATATATGGAAAAAATGTAAATCCTGATATTGGTTACTATGCGAATGCGAAATATACCAGTTTATGGTAAGTCCAGTTAAGATATGGCTTGTAGGCCTTGAGGCTCGGACACCATGAGAAGGAATTTATACGCGTTTATGGTATACCTAACATGATTTTATCGTTTATTATGAACAGGCATATGTCTAAGGAATTT
This sequence comes from Trichoplusia ni, assembly GCF_003590095.1. Lineage (NCBI taxonomy): Eukaryota > Metazoa > Arthropoda > Insecta > Lepidoptera > Noctuidae > Trichoplusia > Trichoplusia ni. The sequence continues at coordinate 12,133,255 of NC_039487.1, forward strand.
AATTCTTATGTCGCGAGGGGTTTCATAAACATTCAACTAACATGCATAAAGACACCCAGCAGTGACAGGTCAGTGGTTTGACTGCCTAATCCAGGGTCGTAGGCTCGAAATCCAAACGAACCAATGCCTTTTCTCGGATTTTCATTTTTAATTTCTTTACTCGCTAAAACGTTACAGGATTCGTAAGGAAACCAGTTAACCTGGGTATTTTTCGAGGGTTTGTTAAGTCAAGTTTACCACCCTGTAATCAAAATGTTATGAAACCAAGTCGTTTCTACCCAAAAAACATACGTATTTAGGTAGTCTGAACAACAATGGTTTTGTCACAGTCATCAGTGTTCGTCAGGCAGTACGTAAATAATAGTAATTGTTTCTCATGCTAATTAGCGGCCAGCTGTTACGTGATGTAAATTAAAACGTTCCGGAGGTTTTTGTGATATCGAATGTTCTGGGACTAATTGTTCTCTGTATTTATTATAGCTCTGTTTGTGTAGATTTAGCAACAAAACTCTGTAATTTTTGGACTCTGTCATCATCTGATTTTTATGGCATCGAAAGAAATTATTTAAGGTTGGGACTGGAAAACAAAGCTTTCTACTAAAACATATTTTCAGTACTTTCCTCAGAATGCCAGTCTAGCTGATAATCTGCTGCATTAGTTTACACACTTATGCTCAGATGGTGCTGCTACCTATATGTAAAAATGATGAGATGTCCTATTCACACAGTTAATGGTTTTCCTTAATTTCTTATGTCACTTCAATATTTCTTCGATGCTCAAATCTCCTTACTTAGTTGATCGAATTTTACTGACCTTAAAGGCTACTTTTCATATTTGGATATTTTACGATGTGATGTGATATTGTCGGCATTATTTCGAAACTCACTCAATATCACTGGGAAAGGCTCAATCTTCTTTTAATAATTAATTAAAGATGGATTCTAGTTTCGAACAGATTTTTTTACGTTTTTCTATTCTGGCTAAAATGTTAGTTAAAGTAAAATATTTCTTGATTAAATATTAAAAGAGTAACTCCGAAGAGACGTGTTCTACCTAAAAAGGCTAAAACACCTAATAGTTTTCTAGTTGTATAAAAAAACTTGTCTCATACATTAAATCCACCAACGTCGTATTTTATTTATTTTAATTAGTATCTGGCAACACACCAAACTGTTGACAATTGACGTGATATTTAAATGAACTCTGACAAAACTGAACCCGCGCCGCCACACGCCACAAAAAGTACTTCTGTCACAATTTACATACAAAATTCAACTTCAAAGATATTTTCAAAGCCTGGTTTGAAATATAACGAAACTGCCTTCAAACGGGGATAATTACATTTTATCTTTGTGGGTTAAGCTCAAAAGCCTTTCAGTGTTGTTTGAGTAAACAAAAAAAGGATTAATTCTGGATTCATATCTCTTAACTGATTGGTATCTGTAAAGTAGCATTTCTACGGAACCTTCCCAAAGCTACTTCCATCTCGTACTTCAAAGTGTTTATTTCTAAACTTTAACCTTTTTACAAAACGAATTCCACGTTTAGATCAATCATTTGCTGACACAATAGTAATGCTTGTCCTGTCACAGGTAAAATCTTGCGCAGACACGCACACATCTACCGTTAGGTCACACATAAGCGTTAATTCAATAACTGCGACACCTTAATGATGAAATGACACTGTTCTCTGACCTTACAATTTCAACTTTAGCCAAATGAGTTTAAAGTTGAAATTGGAATAGGACGGGATTGAGTTGTTGGTGTCTGAGTGTGAAGCTTATGTAAACCTGAACGATGTTCATTCCTTTTTCGATCTTATCGTTCCGATTTTAAAGTTCAATTTCAGTGTACTCACACATGTCAATATAGTGTTGGTTGAGATCGTTGGGAAAAGATTTCAGACTTTATTTAGCGGGTGGTAGGACTGTTTTTCGGTTGTGCTGCGGCTAGTGAGCCGTACCACTCGGTGCCAGGCGTCGTAAGAATGCGTTCGGTCGGTGAGTAGGTACAGTTACCTATCGTTCGTCTGTTTATAACAAGTTGTTTGTCTAATTTTTTAGTTAATTCTCGACCTTGGGGTATTCTCTAATATTTTTCCATAACATCTCTAGATGTTTCTATTGCAACCGGTTTCAGATTGTTTTTGACACAACTCATAGTTTTTTGGTTAGAATATAAAAAGTTTCACCATTTTATCACTTCATGGACAATACAAAAGCATGTTTTGAATATAAGCATATCTTCTCTATCAAACACAAAAGCTTAGTGTTTTCGAAGACATTTGCAACACATTTAGATTGGTCTTGACATTCAAAAGACCTGTACCTATTTAAAAACCACTTCTCCGGTCATTCGGTAATGTCCCACATTAGGTTCTTAAAATACGAACCTCGCTGAAGAGCGATGCTTTTTAAAAGTTAATTGCCAGTGTGTGTAGAGCTTTAAATTATACTATTCAATTGTTATACCTAAATGATTCAGTTTCTAAAAATTACTAATATCTGCTATTTTTCCTGTTTTTTTCTTACGTTACGACTTCTTTTCTTAGAACTTTTGATAACCCAAACAAACCTATTATTCTGACCTTTGTTTCTCTTGTTACTATTGAGTAAAGATCTATTGAGATCTTGACCAATTGTTTACCTCTTTAAATAAATGATACTGATATGAAATAATCTGTGTTTCCGAAATAAATGGCACCTTATAACCTTCACCTCAACACAATAACAAACACAAAGCCTTGGACCTGTTTATAAAAGATCAGAAGTAATAGTTACTACTACTGAGGCAAATGGTAAAACAAAGGTCTTCTATTCTTCTACAAAAACTGTGTGTCTTTCGTTCGAATAGTTAAATTAATATAAAATAAAAATTAGTCAATCATCAAAGAAATATGTAGCAATATATAACATAGCAAAAACCATATGGAAAAAAATAACTAACGTGACGAAGATCTGGAGATGAAAATCGAAAAGAGAGCGGACTCGTCTTCCGGAATCCTTTTTTATCCTTTGGGGTACAGCAAACATAAACCAAAAATAATACATACAGGAGAACATAAAACCTATCTTAAACATAACCCAATCATAACATAAAGCAGAGTTACGTTTAGACTTCAATACCATCCTGTCACCAGCCCCACACATACGCAACGACATAACGTAGTTAGCATGAACAACGGCTATCCCTCAATAACTCGTAAGTCGTATGTACCCACGGACTTACGAACCGACCGGGAAGATTTAATTAACTGGTGCGGATAATGTATGCGGCCTGCCCCGGGCTGCGCTGGGCCCATCCGGGAACTGGTTATTATGCCAATCGATGTGTCACAAAACCATTGATCGACCCCAGATTTAGCTGAGGAGTGTCTTTTGAGGACGTATAACGATTTTGATTCCAAAAAAAGGACAATAATCGATTTCTCTCACACAAACTACAGTTTAATCCTACAATTTCATTATAAGCCTTAATATAATTTGTTTTCTCTACGATTCTCTCACGGCTGCACTCCATAAGCATGATCTGTCCTTGTTGAGTCAACGAGCCTTTTCAGCCTTAGAAACAAGGATAACTTGTAACTTATAGTTAAAGCATATCCTTTCACTCCGATGACTCAAAGCCTAGCCGATATGAGTCCAGTTTGTCGAACTGCTAATGTATTCAGAATATGAATGGCGCTGGTTGCTGCAGACTTAGTCACCTCTGGTAGTGTCCCGTCGCCTCCTGCTCGCTAATTGGACGTTGAAACGTGTGTTAACAGGCTGCCTTTCAGCAAGTCGCAGTCTTCTTCACTAGCTGTCATGAAATATTCAGTTCCTTAGAAATGTGTGACCGTTTCTAGCTCCGGAACGATACAAGTGAAAACTAGAGGTGATGACTGAGTATAAAAACGTTTTTACTATATTGATATTCGAACTGGCTTTTTCGCTCTCGAAAAATGTCAGGGCTTGGAACAAATGCAGTATTTGGGACTATGAGATCCAGTTATGGATATAGTTGATCTGATAGGATCATCATATTTCACATGTTATTGCAAGCTGGACCATTTGAGCTTTTTGAATGTGCCTTTAACAATGTTAGAAAACGTCAAACAACATTTATCATTCTCAATTGTAAGAATTACTTCTATAGCTGATGAGAAAGTAAGAAGAGAAATTAATATTAAAATATCATTTATAACACTTAACAATGTCGGCTCACATTAACAACAGCAACTTATCTTAGATTAATAGTTATTATTTCTAAAAGAATTTGGAAATTTCACGGCTGATGTATTTCTAATTACTTTGCGATGAAAAGTTTAATGTTTACATAACTATGTATTACGATGGTTATGGCTATATGAATGATAACACCATAAATATTTTTGAAGGCGTTTTGATATTGAATTTTGAACAATTATCTTATTGTAATGATCTTGGAATATTCTTTTGCGGTCTTTTAAATGTCTTAAATGTTTTAAGATAAGTCTTTAGGTATATTTGTTGGATTCAAATGGGTTGAGCGTATTTTGTTTATAATAGACTGAATATTTTAACTAATATTTTGTTTTCCTTTCATTCCAGGTACGTCTTTAAGTCCAGTTGTTTTCAAAGTCATATTGAATCTTCATTCTGCCACAAGGTATGTATATTTAAAGACAAATATTATTACTCAACTGATTCTGAAACAGCTAGAAAACCGAAGTTGTATCCTTGGTAAAAATCTACTACAATATTATTCTCACGGGTTTTCTTAAACAAATAGTTTTTAACCTTTGTGGTGTTGAAAATACTATTATTTTTTACTGTTTTCTCGTTCAATACGTTGTATCCCAAATATTTATCTGAAAGTGACTGCTACCGTGCCATTCATCCATTTAGCGTCCCGAACTCGTTCTTTTTTATTTGATGCATATTAAGATAGCCCACCATATTACATTTCCGTGTCTTCCCTTTTTTATCTTAATCTATTCGTGAAACAGAGAGATTTGTTGTCTCCATGGTCCATTATGTGACCTCCTCCCAACAGTAATTGACACCGATCTGTCCCACATTGAGGTCAACTTTCAAACCCGATAAGATAAAAAGAAAAAGTCGAAGTTTACCTTATTGAAACTTCGCAACGGCATCAATCTCATTTGTATGATGGAGGAATAAATGATGGCCACACAGGATTTATTTTAACAAATATCCTATATGTTTAATATCTGGAGAATTTCAACAAACAAACATATATGGGGCCTACTGTGCCCCTCTCTTAAAATTCTCTGACAGGTAGGTCGTGAAGTTTGACGTCGCGATTTCATAAGTGAATTGGCCAACTTTGAGGACTCAAATTTAGTTGAGAACCTCAGCAACAACAATACACTACTGTGTTCTAGTGTAAAGTAACTTTGTCCGAACCGAAAGAGCGTCTAAACAGCTAATCTATCTGCAAAGTGCAAACGTCCTCGCTGTGTGGATTCAATGTATTTCTTTGATTTACTAGTAATTTTTTTCTCATTTCACTACTTACCATATTTTCGTCACCCGTACACCGGATTATCTTAACAATATTTTCTCATGGCGTTGTAATCAGCGCTCGCCAAGGTCACGTCGCGCGTTCGTCCCAAGTTCAAGGGCGCGGTCAATGTCAAGGCTACTAGAACATTCGATGCCAATGTCACTTGCTTCGCTAATAACAATGCAAGTTTGTTTCGTTTTGTATATGAAAATAAACTTGTTTTTAATAACTCCAGTGTGTATTCGAGACCTAAAGCTTTGCAGGTAGCTTTGAGTTTTTTAAGGTTAATAATTATTGATGTGATTATCTCAAACTGGTTTGGTTCTATCGAGACTGGTTACTCTGGTTAGTACTTACATAATATTTGCAAATTGTTACGCAAGATGTTTTTGTTAGGAGAGATTTGAGAAGCTTGATGACGGGAAAGGCCTTATACAGGTTTGTAACAAAAGCTATTATCGAGGACAACGACCACAAAAAGAATTTTTGTTTGGAATATAAACACTCCAGAAGAATAGGTATGTTTACAGCAGCACATACTTGTTATAACAAATTATCTACGAAAATTGCGATGCAAAATCGGCGCGCGAGCAGTGCGTGACATCCACAAATCACGCCATCTAGCGGCGTTCCCAGAGACTGTTCACAATAACGAGTGATTTGAAGTTGTTTGCGTTGAGTTTATGGTAATCCGTGTATGGTTATAGGAATGTGAACAGTAACCGCTGACCTTGTACTTAGTAATGATGGCAGAACTAATTTTGTTGCGGATCGCGCTGTGACCAATTGAGAATTTACATGAGATTTAGTACAGCGCCCTCTCTTGGTAGACTTCAGAAGTAATTTACATTTTCTTTCTTAATAAAATAAAATTCAATAATCCGTAAAATAACAAATTGATAAGTAATTTACGAACCTGGTAAACTAGGCGTTTCAGGCAAAAGGAAACCAAAGGAAAAGTAAAACTTACAAAAAATAATAGTTTTATTTTAAATCAAATTTTCTAGTCATCTTGCTTGCGGCAAATCGTAGATACAATAGAATTCCAATCTAGAAACTTCTACCTCTTTAAAATAATTACCGCTGTCAGTCGCTTTAGTCACAGCTGTAAGTCTGACACTAAAACAATAAGATTTCCGCGGAATTTACTTAGCGTATTAACATAATAATGAGAGTTTTAGGAAAACAATTCTTAACATATATATTGCATAGACATAATACAATTTAAAAATGTATGACTGAATTCTTAAAATATTTCCTTTACCGTTCGATGAATGTTTCCCAAACCTGTGTGAGCTTTACATTCTACTCTCTTGAATAAGTAACAAAGTGATCCATTTGCAAATCCTTCGCACAAATTGTTTTGCTTTCAGCCCTCCATCGCCACATCAGCATTACACAAAAATCAATCACCTTTGCACCTTTGATTTTGTAACCCCGACCCTTAACCCCTGCTTACCCCAATTTCCGGTAACGATGGTAATATATATCCGGGAGAAGTCTTCGTGATCCATTTGGACCGGGTCAACAACTAGACCCCAATTTGTGGGGGTAACGACGTGTTCCGGTGTGTTGGGCCCAGGTTTGATTCCTGAGTAGGGAAATTTAATTTTAAAGAAAACCTCCTGTAATATATTATTTTCTCTTACATTTAAGGTTTACATTCATCCTGGTCCAAAAGGCAAACTTTGTTTCAAATTGAGATTAAATTGGTTCCATTTAATAGTTTCAAAACCTATTCAACTCAAGTATCTATCAACACCTAAAGTTTTAGCGTTTAGTGTTCATACTTCGTAGCACTGGATTTCCCGGTATCCGATCACAAGCTCAAATATTTCAACCGCAGAACATAGAAATTGATCTACTTCATATTAAGCTTTCCGGGAAACTTAGTTTTGAACGCTCCACTTCACGAAATCGAACCTCAATGATTAGTTCTAAATCCTATTGAATCAATATAAATGTTCATACATGTGTTTGTTCGTCATCATCTTGCGTTAGATAAGTCCCGGTGCGCCGGACACGGCTCGGACGCGCGCCTCATCTCCGGCATCCTCTCTGATGCAACAGATCTCATATGTGATTAGCAAGAGATGATTGCGTTTCGGCATCCCGGATTACATGAACCATTTAATTAAGTTCCTTGTTTGATCTAGAATTCATCTAGTCTTGGTATTTTACATATTACATCATCTGGTATATTTTAGTTAATTGGCTCAATGGAACCCCATGGTCAATTAAAAAAATGAATACTAAAATAGATTAGTAATTGGTCCGTGCCGATGATGGTTATAAATAAACTTGTATTTATAAGATCGACAAACAGTTCACCTAAGGTATTCAGTAAACTAACAAGATTGAATTCCGGAACTCAACCGTGACACGTGAATATTGGAAATCCCGGCTCTAATTAAAACGCTGCTCAAAGTAATCGTGTAATGTGAGGAACTAAAAATTGTTCTGCCGAGAAGTAATATGAACAGGAGCGGATCAAAAAATCCATCTCCAGATTTCCATGAAATATTACACACGAAAATGTGTATTGGAAACCGACTGATACGCGACTATTGTGACCGTTGACAATCGGAGAGCTGTCAGTATATTAATCTGCGTACAAAAAGCAATATTTCAGTCCGTCGCCAGTCGGCAGATATCAGTATGGTATCGCCAAATGACAATAATTCAGCTGCAGCGATGCTGTCCGATACAACATGCTGGCTGGCCTGGCTCCCGCGATCTAGAAACTCTGGAATCGCGAGGACTAACATTGGTGTCAATTTTTATTTGGTCCTTGTGGTTAATACATTAATAATTAAAATGCATATGACATTTTAACCCGTAATTTTAATGACAACCACGGGTAGTTTGATTGTGATCAAAACTCCGTTAACTAGTTGTTCAGTAATAATGATATAAGTTCTATGAGAAAGCCCATTCGTATGAAAGGAGATTTTTAATTTGTTTGTTGATAAAGGGTTTAATGAACCGTGAACATGTTTGTGATTGTTTTCATATCAGCTCGCGAACTGTGTCAAGGATTGTTTTCGAGCGTGAATTGAATCGCAATAGAAAATTGATTTTAGCTACTTAATGTATACTCAATGTCTAATTTGTGCGTTTGCTGATACACACTATCGCTTTCAGCTGAAGGTTTTCTGTTTCAGTTTTACTATTGATTGGTGATATGTTTACAATTTGTTTGTCATCATTTTGCGCTTCTGATATCAGATTTTTTTCTCCTAACCAGAAGCATCTTGGGACTTGATTTATACAGATATGTTATTCCGTGATTGTGTCTAGTCCTATTTTCTTCTAGCTCCTTCTAGCAGGAGTACATCCGTGTCCGGATGTTAGCCACATCTGCAGCAGATTTATACGCGGCGCGGCCGGAGGCAGTACTAATGCACTTTTCTTACTACCCACACTTTTTGTCACGTCACACTGTGATTTATGACTCAGTCGAGTTTATTTCTTGTAAAACGTGTTATGAGAATGTGGTTTCAATTAGTATAATTAATTTACTTATCCTAACATACAAAGTGAATTAAGGTTTCTATGTTTAGTAAGTAAACGATTATAATTATTTATTTATAGATTAGAAATCTAGACGTTTAATGTTTGTGTGGCCTACTCAATTGAGAACTAACCTTTAGTACCTGCGTGCAATAACTGAAATATTTCAGATCGTCTGCGTGAGATTAAACAAGGTTTTTGTAAACCATTTACAATCAATTACAAAATTTTAGGTTTCGACCTAGAAACTTTCCTAATCTGGGGTTCTGAGTTGGAATAACTTTGAATGGGGGTTGGATTTTCTCTGATATACCTACCTATAAAGGTGTATGTGTATTAGGGAAAAATAGTTTAGTTTTTAGGTTTAGAACCGCAGGCTCGTATCAAGTGTTAGATGGAGTAAGACAACTTACGTACTAACTACTATTCCAATACTTCCTATCTGAATTAATTTTGAACCTTTCACGTCAAGCGCGTACTTTGAAAATATGTTTAATAGACCGTGAACAAGCGGCGCTACAGGCATGCCCTAGCAAGTTGTCTGTGACAAACATTTCGACATTCATATTGAAACGCAATTCAACGGCGAAGGCACTAAAAGGACAATTTTTAAAATTGCGCCCCCCTCCACCCCGCCCGACCCCCGCCGCCCGCCACACCGCATTTTGCTAACATTTTCTTCATGGATGGGTTTTAATATTCGCTCCTTGTACTTCAAGGGGAGCGGACTTGGTGTTAATAGGACGGCGGGGAGAGAGTTTAGGAACTTACAGGATTACGCTATGTGACTCTACTGGAAACGCCGCTGAGTGCGCCTATAGTATTATAATGTGATTTTATCTACTGAATTCAAAATTGCATGATAAACTTGAAAAAATCTACTTGCTTTTTATCTTTAAAAGAATGAATTAATTACCATTTCAGAAACCGCGAGTAAGTAGTCTGGACTGTCAAGAAGTTAATATTTCTCCCGCAAAAACTTTCATAATATAGCGCAGATCGAGATTTATATTGTTGTGAATATACCCACGTCTAAAATACAAGATAGCTTTGTAGCGGCCTGTTGTTTTATTGTCTAATGATTAGTGAAAGTTATCATAAAACGACATCAACGCGCCTTTCTTTTTTTCTCTTGACCCGGCCCTACTTGGAAAACTGCACTTTGATTATACCAAGATGTACATTTGGATGACTAAAGATAAAATATTTGATTTCACATCTTTTACTTTATCATTAAATAATTAAAAGTAGTAGCGATAAGTGGAAATGTACAATAAGTGCACCACTTACACTTCTAGAATTATTTACAGATCGCTTCATCTCTTAAAGATTAACATAAAACATTTTTCTCGGTATTTCTTTGTGCGAGTTTAAAATCTCAGTTTCTTCGTTTAAATTGAGTAATTGTTCATTTACATTAAGTAAACACGACGATAGCTTGTTTGTGTTATAAAGTAATATCTAAAGTGGTCATTATTATGGAAAATAAATGATTTAAGAAAATAATTTGTTCTTAGAAATTAGTTACATTAAAGTAAATGAGTTTGTATTAATTACTATTGATGTGTTCCGAGAAAATCGTCTGAAAGCGAAGATAAATAAAACATGAAATAACGTTAACACAGATTTTGTTGGAAAAGGTTCTATGACGGGATTGACTTTTAGCTTCGATGAAATTCTTAAGTTGTGTAACCCACTTTAACTACCCATTTAATGAAAATAATTTCCGATGAGAAGCCGTAGAAGGCTCAGATTATTTGACATCTTAATATCCAAGAACTAACGACAGATTTTCAGACACAAATGAATATTTTACAGATTTTAGATCTATTACAAAATCCTTGCAAGGGCTCACTATTATTATAGTGAAACTAGTCATGTACCTGGTACAAGAACATTCACACTACGTACACGTTAATGACGAATACAAATAAAACGCTATCGTAAAATCGCTACCTCTCATGCCTGTGTCCCGACCCTCTCGTCTTGTGCTTCGAAGACATTAAGATTCCTACTTCTGCGGCATGAAAGGAACCGTATGTGGACGTTAATCCACGACACACGTATTCTCGGCTATATCTCATCGAAATGTGTACAGCAGAGTGGCTTTATACGACCCGCAGGAGTTTAATCACAGCTTTCTTAAAATTGTGCTGGAAAATTCACTGCCAATTTCATGAATTCAATCTTTGTAGGGTTCCTTACGCACGGCTAAAGCATAACATTATTTCTTATACTCTGCGCTGTATGGACGCTTGTCCCTTTGTCCGTACGTCTGTCACCAGGCAGGGCAGGCAGTTAAGACAATTGTTAAAACAACTTCCGTCTACATTCATACATAATATTCCATGGTTATAGGTCTGCATTGATTTTAATTACAATTGAAAGTCTCTTTTACTTTCGGTCGACTTAATTCCTCGCCAAATAAGGCGACAAATCAAAATGACAAATTCGCATTATCCCTTTTTGGAAAGACATCTCATGACCTCAAAACGATAGGCATCGACAGCTCAGCTACGTAACATCCTCGTCATCGGGAGGTATTCATACATCCCAGGTTAACATTTCCGCTGTTCTTCTTCCACATCAAGGTCGCCCAGCTATTTACATGCCATGGCGACAGTAATAACAATATTTATGTGCTATTAATAACACAAACTTTCCGCTCGTTTGTGTCACGGATGGGTTTTGTACTTCCTGTTGACAATCACTACTGTTTTGTACCTAATTATATTTGAATTTGAGTTCTGTCTAGTTTTTTTATGTACTTGTTTATTCATCATGGAAGGAATCTTTCTGAAGACTGTTGAATCAGATGGACTATCAAGATAGCGAGATGAATCTTTTGTTATATTTTGTGAAGAAACCTTTTGTTGTTCTAAACTCGTTTTCTGATGCAGTACATTGTTATACTAAAAATAATCAAAACTAAGGTCTGTCATATTTGAAATCCTCGAAGTAATCTGAAATCAATTCAGTGCATTTCGGTAAAATTCTCGGCTTCTGCAAAACTGACCTACACTACTTATTTATTAATTATACGCCAACAAACAGTTTGGTTCGGGTGTTTTTTCCGGATTGGAAATCATCAAATCACTCAGCTTTGAGATGAAAAGGACTGTCAGGCTTTTACTGACTGAAATCCATCCATATTTGTTCCTTTGCCGGTAGTGTATCGAGTTAACCCTTTCAGAGAAAACCGCTGGTTAGCTTTGTCTTCAATTTTAACTCTCGAAGTCTAATCATTAAACCAACAGTCTATTCTCGGTATAATCATTTGATTGTTCTACAACATGATCTTAGACATACTAAGACAGTGCTATAAACTGGAGTCTCACGGGAACCCATCAGCAACCTGTCCGCCATCACCGTCGGCCCACAAACACAAGCACTAACTCGGTATGATTACACCTGTTATTACTGACCGTCACGCAGACTGATCAGCGACTATTACGGACGTAACATTTGCTTATTGCGCTACAAATATTGTAGCTATTTAGGATGTTACTGTGTTGCTGCTGCTTTACAATAGTTGTTTTTTTCCTGCAATATTGCAATAAAGTATTGCGCCGTCAGATTTGTTAATTTATGTTTTTAACAAAGGAAGCCTTTGATTGTTTTGTGGTGTAACAAACTAGTCAATAGGGAAATAAAAATTATTTTCCTACTTCTTACAGACTTAGCTTTATATTATGTACGCTGAAGTCTAATGTGAACACAAGATGCCTGAAAAAGAAAACAGATTTGCAATAAAACTGAAAATAAAACCGTTTTATATCAATGTCGATCAATGACAAGCAAAGCGTTGCAGTGCATCAAACGCGAATAATGGCGCGTGCGTCGGACCGGAAGTGACGCTGACGGGTGACGTAGCCGACTCATTTCCGGGCGGATCGCGTCACTACCCGCCACTGATTACTACAGCCTGATTTTACTCTGGACTCTCGTAGATAAGTTCCACTCGCAAAACAGTACTAAAACACGTCGCTCTTTACTGCTATGTTTGACATTTATGACTAAAATGACTTTTTTGTCTGCAAAACTGTCGAAGAATCTTGATCGACCCCACCGCAGAGAGTTACCAATCTTAAGTTTCATGTCAAACGCATTCATTTTTATTTTTCATGTTGTCGATCACAAATAAGGCGAGAGGAAGTGATAAACTTCCTCTCGCCTTATCTTCAAACCGATTAAACTCTAATACACCACTTTTTAATCGTAATCTTAATTACTGAACTCCTGTACTGTTACTTATTGCGGCCATTAAAACGGATTTAAAACCGTAAAACCGCTCTACTATGTATTATTTACAATCTTGGTCCTTAGTTCCGCATAAAAAAAATACATAAATTGCACAACAATACAACGTATGTGCCATGAATACGGTTGATCTTCCACAAAAAATGTAATAACCCAAGACAAGAGAAAGCACAAAGTCAGCACAAACATGGAGGAACACAGCTAAATCATGCTGGCGACAAAAGTTCCCGAGGTGCATTTATAAAAGGTACAATTTCACGTCCTCACGTACACTCGTATATTGTGCCGTGTATTGAATAACGTAGGGCCGGAGTTGGGATGCCGCCATGATAGGGGTGCATGCGTTAGCTGAAGATAGATAGCTAAGCGGTACTTGGTATGCCTTGAGTAAATTGGATAGAATGATGTTTATTTTTAAGAACGCCCTGGAGGACACCACTATGTGACTCCCATACATATTCTACAAAGACTAGTGTATAGTTTTTGTGTACTGAATTAACACACGATGTCAGAAACGTTTATTTCTAAAGCTATGCACATAATCTGCATGATGCAATTTGCGTTGTGCAAATTCCCCGACTGTTCGTTTAATAAGTCGCATCCCTGCATCATGTGCTTCAGACCTCATTACTGCAGTTTAATTCCGTCGCACCTGCGGAGCGCATCCCTCCCTGTGCCGTTATTGTCTGGAGCCGGACCGAGACGAATAGTTGTTATAAACTCACTTGGACTGTAATGTCACCTTAGTTTATTTGCTTCGTGACAAATGTATGTTTCTGTCTCACTTGTTGCTCCGCCTTATTACCTTCCTCTATTTATCTGACTTACAAGTCTTTTCAGGATAGTCGGGTTTGTTTGTTCGGAACGAAGGAACAAATATTTTTCAAAAATGTAATGTTATATCTTTTTAGCTTAAATGCGGTTGATGTAAAAACTCGAGATTTTAGCTGGTCTATAATCGTTTATTTGATCACTGAGTAAACACTAACTGAAATAAGAGCGATTAGTAATTTTAGTGGAATTACGGAATAAGTGTAGATGAAGTCACGGATCGCTCTTAGCACTAAGAAGTGGTACCTAAGCAATATAGAACATGCTATTTATTCGTAGCAGATAACGTAACTCCCAATTTGCATTATTATCTAGGCACAGTAATGTGAAAATACAGAACACTACCAGAAACGAAACCTCAATTATATCCACTGTACAAACATATTAATCAGCATCCACTTCACAGTCTCTCACTTTAATTAAACACGCGAGACCTATGAAAACATCAATGGATAGGAAACAATGGCGTCAGACCGCATCGCCGGATAGGTGTCCGGATCAAGTTTGGCTGGCGTCTGATTTGCATGAGAAGCCGGCGCCGGGACAATGGATCCCGATGATGTGACGTGATACCACTGCCGATACCCGCCGACACTGATGTGTGTTTATTCTGCTCCATTTCATACATTGCTACTTTGAGGGAACACAAATTGCAATGTCGAGAAATAGATATCACTTGTTTAATTCATTTCAAGGCAATAAGGCAGCAATAACTTAGTGCAGTTTAAATACTATGCACAAATATATACGTCGGCAAATTTTCTAAAATGTATTTGATAACTACGCTTCTCGTTTTTATTTTTCCTTTCAAACGTGCCATCTCAAAGTTAGTCCTCCGCACGGACGTCGACCCCTGCGCCAAAAATGTCACTAAAATTAGGACAACTATACGGACACCTAGCACCTAGGTTACGTGCATGACACTTCAGTTAGAACACTAATAGTTGACCCCGTTCTGACTGGCAGCACTTTAAAAATCCGTAATACCTTTCGCCCAGCCACTTCACAAAGTCGCCTCAAAAGACCAGAAATTTGGTCCTTTTGTACGGTGACACTAAATATACGAACAATTAGCAATCGGATGCTGCGAATAGAACAATATGTTTGGCAGTAGCGTATCTCAAGTGAGATAACTCGATCTATTGAGTGCAACGTGCCGCCGGAAGTGTACGTGTCCAATGTCTGCTTCCGCTCCCGAGCCTTTGTCTCAGATTGAGCGCCGATATAATTAAAGGTTCTCTCGGAGGAAACAAGCGTGATTTTATTTACGGATGAGCATTTTGAAATGTGTTCGAAATACCTATAGCTGTCAAGAACGAACAAGAAAAAAATACTTGTGTAATACCCGTATAAGTATAATATACATTTTTTTTTTATCACCGAGTTGAATCGAGTTTACATATTCGCATTGTTTTTGATGATGACGTTAGCCCAGTGGAGCCACACCGAACACCACGAAACCAACGCAAGTGGGTCAACAGCGCACTAACTTAGACCACCTGTCGCGGACAGAATGCTAAACAAGGTTCTACTCAAAACGTAGGCGTTCTACTGAGATGTACTGGCTTGATAACCAGCTGGATAACCAATACAACATTATATTTTATATTTAATAAATTATTCAACTTTTTAGGCGAATTAGTCTAGCAAAAGACACGTTCCTAAAAAACCTTCTTGCATTATTGTCCAATATAGATTTTGCCATATCGTTTAACCGCTTGCTTTCTTCTGAAGCAGATTAAGAACACAAAGAACTAAAGCTCTAATTCATCTTAAATAGTTATATGTAGATATCATTGATCAGTCAATGACAAATGACTATCGGTTTTGAGAGAAAAATTATTGCCAACTTAAAACACTTTGGGTTGCTGTCTCCTTTCATAACTGCAATAGTCCCAAAACCCTGGCAGCTCTCTGGTAGTAAGTAATCGATGGTACCACTAGGTACTTCTCAACGCGATATCAAGCTTGTTAATCCTCCTCTGGAGCTGTGTGTACGTCAGCAACCTTCGCAGGTTCAGCGCGAACTTGGATGATGTCTTCACTAACAGCTGCCAGACTTGCGCCGCTACAATTTTATCCAATTTAAAGTTACTTGTAACCTACTTGTGTAAACTATAAGCTCGTATAGAACCGTTGAGAGGATTTTGAATTATGAGGCAGTATCTGAAACATTCGGGTTGTAAATTTTATCTGAATTTATATTTTATTTATTCACTAATGTTTTCGTTTCGTTTTGACTAACTAGCTAGATATCCAGCAAAACATTACCAGGCAGTATCTTAGACTAATTTTAATGACTAGTAGCAGAAATATAATAATGCCTTAAAGCCAATAATAAAGTACTTATTCTACTTATAATGTTCAAACATACCCATAAATGTGAGATTTGTCCGCTTATTGACTAAGTCCAGCATGCAGAAAATTGTCGGTTGCTCTGTGCAACCGCTGATCCTTTAATCGATGCAGTGTTAAGCTGTGAGCCACTAGCCAGCATCCCGGAGTCCGGAGTCCGGGACACGGGATCGGTAGTATTAAAGTTGATATTTAGGTGCCGACGGAGGCTTACCGCGAAATAATGACCCCTTTTGTTTTTGGTTGAATTTTTAATATCCCGGGATTCCGCGATCGTAGTCCCGGGTTTTTGTGTGACTAGTCCGTGCTGTTTATAATGTCCAGGCAGTAAGAGTATTAAGATCTTAGATATTGTTAAAGGACTCTGCGCTTGCTTATTTTTTTGGCAAAAGAATTTATAATTTTTTCATGTTCAAAATATGCCGTAAGCAGTCTCATATATCTTTGATACCCTCAGAAACCTTCTGTTTTACAAGAGCAACAAGCAATAACATTGTGTTCTTCTGTACCGAAATCAATGTTTAATATAAACTTTACTAGACTACAAAACGCCCATTCTTCCTCTCAATATGGAACTGTAACAACACATTCCTTAACAAAATGGAAAACATCATGTCCGACATAAAACTGATTTAAGTCTGCCACGTCAAGCCCTTAAAATTTTACGACGGTACCAAAGTTCGATTCCCGGCGCCGCCCGGCCGCTTGCGCCGCTAAAATGTTATGTACAGATACAAGGGAAATAGTCTGCGTTGTAAACGACAGGTGTGTTCGTTATATCGAAGCCAAGCGTTTCACTATAACCGCTGAGGGTTTATGAAAAAACTTTAAGATCACGTTGTGGCAGCGCCGCCTGATGGCGGGCTGTGGAACTAGTTTTAATAAGCTCTGTTTACATTTTTGTAGTGCAAGTTTTTTAATTCCTATACTTTCAAATTTACTTCGACATATTTACTAGTAGAAAACTTATTCAGTCGATGCTAACAATGTATTTTAATCCCAGCCCAATATTGTTGCCAAAATTCTAAATGACACGTCAGCCTGTAAATTGTTGCCGAGCAGCTGAAAGGTGCATGAATGACGTCATATGTTAGTACCTGGCGGCAGGGAGCGCCGCTGACAATGTGCCTTGCGAGCTGATTGGCTAATCCTTCCACACAATGGCGAATCTATCTCCAACAGGGGAAGCTACGTAAATAACAGTTCAAGGAAGTGCAATCACAAAGCTTTCTCAAATTTTAATAGAATGTTTGTGCTAGCACTTAGGAAGCGGTGAAGGGTGGGCGAAACTGGGTGCTGTCCAATGTAAATGACCTTCAAAAAGTGCTACTTAGTAGCCTAATTTGAATAAATGAATTTTGATTTTGATTGATTTTTTATTATGTTTAGGTAATATCGGCTTAAATTATAATAAAAAATGAGTTTTCTAGTAACAACCTTGAAATGAGATTTCAAGAAGCCTCGTGAATGTTTGGATAATAAAGCTCTTATATTTGAAGAAATTACTCAAAACATATTCAATCATAATATAATTTATCATCTAAATACTACTTAACGAACTCCAATCAAAACTGCAACTGCTAAAGACAATGTTTTGTTTTCATAGAAACATAATTAGCGAGACCCAAATGCCTTTTCAACTTGAAATGTTTCATAATTAATATTGTTCTGCAACCTTACCATGAGCACGAAAGGAGGACGGTATCACTGCGAGAGAAAGACGGCGCATAATACTGTGCATAGCGTTGCGTCGCTCACACGATGTACTTTCTTGCGAGATGTAAGCGCACAAATGCGGTTTGATTTGAAATGTGTATTACAGAATAGATGATTAAGCAGTGCTTGTCTGTTGATGAGTTATTTGTATACGTGTAATCAGTTTTAAAGTTTAAGAACCTCATATCAGCGAGGAGAAATGGCAGCTTGAAAGCAGCAATGTTTACTTATTAAATCTTTGTTCCACAAGAATGTCTGGACGTCTTTTAAAGCTGATATTATAAAATCCTTAAAGCGCATTTTTCGAGCTTCGATGCTTCTGGCTACATCTTTTGCGGGATACAAAATATGTATTAATATCATGTAAAAACTGTGTATGGAGTGCGGAATATAGCGGCGGTTGGCAGCGCGAGCAGTGCCGCGGCCGGGAGTACGTGCTGCGATTTTTTATAATAACATTCTGTATGACGTCGGCAACATGCACTCCAACCTACAACATAGAAGAATGCAGAATTTTCATTAAAAAATAAATACTGCTTGATGCCATAGCGCTCTTATTTATTTGATGACTATTATTAATTACTGCAAAACCACCCCTACATAAAGTGTAAGGTTTTAGAGTTCTGCCTCCGCTGTCTGTCTGTATATCTGCCTGTCAAACATCTTATCCGTATTTGAACAAATGATGTATTTCTGCTGCCGCTACAACGAATAGTTACAAATTAGACAAAGCTTGTTACGGCTATAAACTTACGGCTTATCTTCAGCCTATTTTACGAAACCCGAATCAAACTCCTACTAGAACGGGTTGTTATTCTTACATATTCTGGTATATTATTAATTATTATGTATACGCAACAGCCAAAAAAGAAGAAAAAAAACAGTGAGCCTTCTGTATTACCTGCGAGGTGGTGCCCGGACTGCCCGAAGCTAGTATAATGTTAATTATTTTATCAGAGACCAAAGGATTATAGGATTTCTTTACAGTGTAGATGTCCATAACTTATGTTTAAATAAAAAGCATTTATTATCTAAACTTGGTGTTTTTGATATTTTGTTTTCTTTAAACAGTAAAGGAATTTCCAAAGGTTAGCTATTTACTGTTTTTATTTTGTACGTTTGTGTCTCTTTGTGCTGAAAGTCGCGCTGGTTACAATACAAAGAGATGAGGTTTTTTTAAGTATTTTATTTCAATTTTATTATATGTATAGATGCAAAAAATAAATAAGTTTGTTAAAAATTCTTGATGATTTTATAAAATAAGTTTGCATATAATATATTCAAGTTAAGTTTGTTATCATTAAACACACATGTCATATCTACATTGTCATAACTTTTAACGTAAGAGGTAGGCTACCATAAATTAATTAAAACGTAAATATTTCAATCAAATACGCCATTAATAAACAATAGCAGTATAACTTGACAAAAGCCGATCGGATCCCAAACGGGAGCGGCGCGCGGCGACTTTACAAGTTTATCAAAAATAATTAAACCGCGAAATCTTCGTGCGCCATTGAGCATCACGTTCTTAATAACCGGACCGGCGGCAGGCGACCGGCGGTAATCCGGACCGGCGCCGGAACCGGACCAATTATGATAGTAATTGTGTTTCTGTTTATTTTCCAATAAAAGGGTTGCATTTTCCATTTAAGTACAACGTTGCTTCAATATTGTAACTTGAAATGAGTTGCTCGAGAACCGGCGAAGCTTTGATCTCAAGCAACGTTGCTTAATTTATATTTTTGAGCAAAGTGTTTAATTTATAAAATTTCAGTTTATACCAGGCGCAATTGTTTTGAATTATAAGTGATTTGAAATTACTGATCTGTTCTTTTTTATTGCAACAAACTTTTACAATGTAGCCATGACAGAAACAGTCGTTGGACCTTGTCACTATGAAGTAATTGAATGATATTATACTCATGGTGTACATCAATGATCATTCTATTCAAAGCTAAACACATTTTTTCAAGGAAACCTTCAATTGTTATCATCACTACCATATATATAACTAGTGGAAGTGAGACGCCACCCTACATCGTATTGCTCCGTCCCTCTTCCACAACTCACTCTGGTCTCCCCCCCCCCTCAGCCAGGCAGCAGTTGCTCTCCGCCGATACGCAAATACCTTAATTTACAATGGTAAGCGGCGCTGGTGACGCCCTCTATAAATAATTAACGATATGAAAATTCTATTCATCTGCATTCTAGATGTAGCCTCACTGATCACTTATATTTGATTTGCTGTTTTGGCTGGCTAATTGTTTTTCTACTTAGAATGGAATGGATAGTTAGATGTTAAAGCTAAATCTTCCTCAATGGTGATAGGAAAATAGTATTTAGCATGAAACTCATATTTAGTCCATATGTTTTGATTTGAATAAATGTTTTATTCTTCCAATGATGTTGTTTTTTATTATTATTTACAATTACATTTATTGTTTAAGAAACCTTAAAGAAATAAATTAGTATTATAGTGTCATTTTTTTTTTCATTACCTTGCTCTCAGTTCTCTTTACTTTTATCAGTCTCTGCTTTCCCACGGCTGAATTAAGCCCTCGTACCGCCGTTTCCAGTTCAGAATTCTATTAAGAGTTTAATTCTAAGTCCTGTTCTAGTTGAACGTCATATGCAGTGCATATAATGCAAGTGTTGAAGACAAACTGTTCTCCCAGCGCCGCGCGCCGGATGTCAGTCGCTCGGAGACGCGCGGCCGAGCGACGCGATGTGAAGCGAAGCCGAGTGACAGACAAACACATTAACATTTAATTGTGACTCGCTACGGCATGAGTATAGCTTTGTTATTGTAGATATTAACTTAGTTTGACGATTTTTTGTACGTTGTTTGTTTTTAAGTTGATCATAACGTCATGACGGGTTTTCTTGGTATCTTATTCAATATAGATGCTTGGGTGTATGTCTATATTCAAATAACGGATATTATTATAATATCCTTGCTACGCTAGTCACTACAAACACGCAGCTGATGTAATTACTCGCCTATACCATCGAGCCTCAGAGAGCACTCTTACATAAAGTTATTTGTAAAACAATTTCACTCAGATTTCTAAGTAATTGAGCTTTCAATGTTAGTATCGAGGGATTAGTATGGGAGCCCCGAGAGTGCAGGATACACTAAGTTATAATTAAGCACAAAGCTAAGTTAGAACACAGTAATTACAGATAATGGTGGCAGTGCGCGCGGCTGATTGTGTTACGGTTTAAGTTGTGCTCGGCTAAGTTAGCGATGAGCCGAGACCGCACCTATAAGTTAGTATTAAGCTGCAGCTTAGCGGGGACTAGGGGATCATGTAGCGCTCTGCATCTCCCCGTATTCATTCTGTTTTAATATTAACACGTTTATGTTAACAATCTTCGTATAATTTGTCGGATTAGTCAAGTTTATGAACTTGCGAGAACCACTTCATGGCGAGTTAGGTGCATGATAAATTGTTGTAGAGTTGCCTAGAGTGGAAATATGAAGTTCCTATATACGAACTTACATATTACATACTGCTTTTAAATCTCGTCGTGAGTCATCTTTTTTAGCAAATAGCACTAACTAAAAGTAATGCTTGTATCTATACTAAACATTAGTGCACACTCACGGTGCTATCAACTGAGAAAACAGTAGAAAAACAAAGTGTCTCGTGACCACAGATCTCAGACCGCGCTCGTTTGTAACAAAAACGTTTCCCCGGAGCATCGACTCCGGGACAATCCCTACACGTCCCGTAAGCCGGCAACAGACACGCTAAGCCTTAGAAAATTACTCGCCAAGTTTAAATTGCATTGGTTTAGATGTTCTAGAAATCTAGACCGAAACTCCCTTCGTAATACGTCTTAGCAGTGATTGGGGGAAGGTGCTACTGGCGCCAGTCACTCGCGCCAGTCACTTGCGTGAGTAACTCGACTGTCAGGCGCACTGCTCTGTTTCGTTAGAATTTGTTTCGAACGGAATAGTTTTGTCTCGTAATTGAATGATGTTATAGTTATTTAGCAATAGATTGAATTAGACTGGCTCATTGAGAGGTAAATATTTTAATCATCCAATTATACGAATAATGAATTTAAGATTTTGTTAAATTTTTACTTTTATTCTTGAAGAGTACCAAAATCCTATGTCTACAGAACATAAATATCTCTCACATTTTAAAACCATAATTTAAATTGCCTGCAATACTCTCCACTCACCTAAACACCGCCGCATCTTCATTGAAAAATAAATAAGCCCAACATGAAATAACTGGTGAATACTGCAGCTCATTACCGCCATTAATTACCACCGTTGACCTACTTCACACTTCTCCTTAATATTAAACCTTTCTTCGTTTCACAGATTATAATCAAAGAAAATCTCATCAAATTTAAGCGTGAAATAATTATAATCCGAGCTCACTTTATATTTGGTCTAGCGAGGCTCCCTCATATACTAGAATAAAGAGATGGAAAATTTAGAGAACTTTTAAATATCCAGAAATTAATTGCCTTCATTGTTTATAACCACAGAAATATAATTTATGGTCGACTACACCACACTTATCTTTCGAAACTTGATTGATTATGTAATAAAAATCTTATTGTTAGCGACGAAAATTACGACTAACACGAACACTAGTTTGTGTACAAAATAGTAAATTGAATGTATAAATAGTAAGTTTCAACGAATTCAACCTTTAACGGTTATAATATTATAACCAAGTCATGGGTTAGTGAATAGTTTAACTGAAAATTATCCATTGACCACAAGTATGTGCCTATCATTCAATTGATTGATAATTATCTGGTTTACCGTGACGCCTAATTTCGATAAAATCCCATCCGCGAACCGTCAGGACGTTTAGCTGAATCACGTGATCGTTTCAATGGAAAAATCACAAAACGACTAAATAAAGAACATGTTTTATAATTGTTTTTAATGTGAAATCGGGTCAAATTAATTTGCACTATTAACAAACGGCACTTCTATAATTCTAGTATTCTATTAAGGCGGTTCTCGCACGTCCTCGAAAGTTCCAGAAAGTTCTGGAAACTTGTGGAAGTTACCTCGAACTAGTTGCGAGTAGATCACGGCGCGTCACAATCGCACCAACTTGCTAATGCAATGCTGTGGAGCTGTCGGCCTGTCAGCCTGCATCCATATTGTTGGCGAGTTATTGTACGCTGATTGCAGTTCTTGCGTCTCTCGGGAGCGGTGTTTGTACGCGGCGTAGCTCTAGGTGAGCTATTAATATGTTCTCGGCATCTTTGATGACGTTCTGAAGTGGAATTGTCTCGATTATATTCTCCCGATGGATTCTGAATAGGATTTTGGCACTTTGATTTCTGTATTCAGTTTTGTTCCTTTAACTTGGAGTGACATGTTGCTGCTTGTCAAGAAGTTTATAAGGTATATGTTGAATATTGATCTATCCATCATAATCGGCATGCGTCACAATCAACATTAGAAGCTTTCTTATTTAAGGAGGCCTTTTTAGGCAGTTTCAAAAGGTCGCGGCCCGATTCTTAATTATGATTGTTATGGAGAAAAACTACTATTAGCTACCCTTTTAAAATTGTAAGAAATGTGTGCACCCAGGCCAGACTGGGATATATGCATGGATAATATCTTCAGTGTTACTCTGCTGGTCATTACCGGTTGCCACTAAGATATTTATGTTATTTTACACGTCCCTCTTAATTACAATTTCCCGAACAAATAATCTTTACACAATAAAAGCAGAAGGTGTCGCGTCTCCAATACCCGTCCGGCGAAGTCTGCTAACTCCGTACCTGCGCAGACTACAAACGATGCTAAAGTTATCGGCAGGAACAACACCTTAACTTATCTCAACTAAAAATAGGATTGTCATGACGTCATTAAACTTGGCGCCGGATAATATGAGTTTTGAAAGTATGGGAAGTAGAAAGTAATGGAATTGTGGGCGAGGGGGGGGGGGGCAGACGTGCAGCTGTGTTGTGACTGGTGATCAATGAACGGGTCAGTCTTGCAAAGTATATGGTAATAATCTTTTCTATAGTTTGATGCTAAAAGTATCCTGATAAGAGAGCAGGGTTCCGCCGAGCTTGCTCTGTAGCGTCACAGAATTTCAGCAAGCAAAATATTTGAAGCAACTTAGAACTTGCAGAAAACTTGCTTCAACGCCTCGCATTCATTCAAATACTTGATGCACAAGGATGTAAACAAATCATTGAAGAATATGAGTAAGTTGAAACAATTGCAGAACAAGTTGTAAATAAATAAGTTACTAATCGAAGTTACTTAATTGAATATTTCAAACAATTCAATCGCAAACTCCGAGATAATCCGACTTTATTAGAGCATTCATCATAATTAGCTGTCAATGAGTCCCGATGAGATAAAGGAATGGACGGCCTCGGGTACTAGGATCTGGTGATGTCAATAACAGAAGGGCAACTAGTGAAGGACCGAATAGACTGTAAAAATAGTTCAAGACCGAAACGCTGTTACCTTGTCAATGAAAAAAAAAACGAAGAGACTTACGGTATTTTTTATAATCCAAAAAGACATAAACAAGTGGATAAATAAGAAAATAATAACTTTAAGTCGTCCTTCGTATTCACATAAAACTAATCACAACTAATTTCGTGTTTGTTTTCGAAGATTATACGGATTTGACCTACTTATCTCTCTGCGTGATGTCACCGCTAAACCTGTTATTTATCGTCTAAACTCGGCTCTCGTAATCTAGGCTAAACGTTTCATTAATTCGTCTTCCATTGTTTCAGGTAATTGCTAATTTTGGAAGTTGTCCCGTTATGCCTGCGATGGTTCCCGCTCGGAGCGCGTGGAGGCGTCACGCTCACGTGTCAGTAAGTGTCGCCGGGTATCGATGTCACCATAATGTCCCGGTAATTACGGAATGCTGATAAGTTGAGCTGACGATAATAATGATTTTCTCAGTTTTGTATAATGGGATGATTAATAATTAAATTAAAATCGGCAATTTTGTCGTTCTTGGCATACATAATCAATTTTGTTAGCCTCTATGCCATAGACGGGTATCAGTTATCTTAGAAAATTAAAAAAAAGAAAATATCTTTAATTTCATAGTTATATGAGTAATGGAAAACATGTCCCGTCTTCAATTCCCAGAACAGATTTTTATAAAATGACCCACATACCCAATAAATAAGGAAGTACCTAGGGACTTGAAACAGAGTTTAATGAATATCTGCAAAGGTCAGGCCATAGCCGTTTGATTGGGCGTAAATAATTAATATCAGATCATGGAGTCCCTATTGAAACCATTTATATCGAGTGATGGCCGCACAACACTTTTGGACAAATACAACTGACGAGCGCTTACTATGGAAATATGCTAATGGATATATGGATGGACGGATTGAATATACTATAACGCTTTCATTATTTCTGAATGCGAAATTTCATGACAATAACCAATGATAGTCTAAGAACAGACATTCTTGACATATTAACAGGAGTAACATTCCATATTAGTTGTTTCCTCACGCGAGTCCCGTTTTTCCGAAAGTTAAAAAAATATTACGCGTTCTTTAAATCAACATTTATAAAACTGTTATCGTTAAAAAGAGAGATATGTATCACATAGGAATCGATGTCGAAAGCCCGCAATAAAATGTCGGAGGATGATTCTCTATCACTTTGAGCAATTTGTGAGCGTGCGCTACCCGGTACCTGCTACCCGGAAACCAGGGTAGGTACTAGGTAGCACTGTACGCGCTTTACAACGCAAATTAACTTGGCTTCTATAATTGATTGATCGTTCTTTTGTGGAAGATGGATTTTCAATGTAAATCTATTTTTGTAGGATAATCGAGAATATAAAAGGTTATCACAGAAGCATTTTCCTGGTACCTTCCAGTCACAGTTTTTTCCGTAACAGTTTGTCAGTAATGCCTTAGAATAATTAAGAATGTATGTAGGTATAACTTAAAAAATAATAATTAGTACTTTGCCTAAGTTTTGATTGCACCTTTCATAGAATCGTGAAGCCACTTATTCAAAATCAAAATCCATTTATTAAAATAAGGGTAGAAAATACCACTTTTTGCACTCCAAAATATCATTTATTAAAGTTTCATATAAACTAGTGTCACCTTCAATCCTAAACGCTATCCATTAGAAACATTTCCAGCACATCTGTGTATGTGAGGACTGCCTCTCGATGGCTCTCCAAGCAATTTGCCCAAGAGTCGTGAGGGCGCCGGCAGCGGCGAGACCATTAACAGACTCTCCACACCTCCACTCCCGGCACGGCTGACCTCCGACCGAATATTTGACAGTTATGTATATTACGGTAACAGCTGTAGCAAGGGGCAAACTCGAAGACAGCCGGAGAAACGTATTTGAGTATACTTACTATACTTAGTGATCCTTCTTATATTCTAAATTTATAGGAATATATTCCGAGTTTATTTTGCACCTTGTCATCGTAATATTATGAGATCTTAATTCTATGTCCAGTCAGATCGAAATCCTTTGGGTTGCTTAATCATATACATATATGAAGCAATTTTGAGAGGCCAAAAACTTATCTTATTTCCCAGAACGTATCATTTCCAAAAGTCTGACTTTCGTAATAGTAACACAAGTTTCACCTGTGGGATCATGAAACCTAAACTCATATTACCACATGATTAAAAAGCTTCTAAAAGCAGCGCAAAATTAAAACATGTCACGACGTGTACCATATAAGCGATGTCAAAGGAAATCATATAATTACAAGCGCTGTGTTGAGTGAATTTCAACACTAATGTGTTTGACATTAGGTAGATTTTTACACTGTGCTAACCTGACAGGATCGAAAAAGTTGATAATTAACGAAATTTATTACACGCCTTTGAAATAAATTAGTATTTCGCTGTGGTATCATATTATTATGTTTTCTGCTTCTCGTCAAAACTTTGTATCAAACAAAAATAAATCGCTTTGTATATTCATTATATAGTAAGGCACATAATTAACATGTAAAGAAATCAAAGTTCATAAGTTTCATAGAAATGATTGTAGGACTTACTATTTTTCAAGATCTTAGAGACTTAAACATTATCAAAGGCGCGTGTGGTAATGACTACACGAGGGTTCGTCCCATCTGTACATATTTAAAGTTCACGTAATCAATCACCGGGGAATCGATTTCATTTCAATGTTAAATCGTTTTGGGACGCTCGCTCGGTTATGAACGAAACTGAACGAATAATGGAAGCTGTAGTATTTGCAAGGCTCGCAGTGCCGCCCTATTGAGCCGTCATGCTTTTTATAAACGAAACGCTAGGGGCTCGCTCGATTAGCGCTGTTTTCACAAATTCGAGTGTGTCAATATAAAATACGTATTTATTTTGTACAGTACCCAAAAATATCTAGTGAAATAGAATGTGCCTCTATGTAAAATAAACCTGTGTACATTTATGTTATATAGGGTTTAGTTTAAACTGAATCGGTCCGTTGGCGCCAGTATGCTGTATTAACTCTTCAAAGCTAACTGGAGTTGCACCTGTGGGAGCACATACTAAATACCGAGTGTGAAAGTTGCATCCATAAACATACCGCAGTTTTACTGTGTCTACAGCAACACGATTAAACTTTCAAGATGACTTCACAAAGCCTGTAGCAGGTATACAGTGGGATTAGCGTTCTATTAAGTAATTAGATTAGGATTAGTTAACGAGGCGTGTGATATTCGCAACTAATGTGTCATCCGAGGCCGCGGTGTGAGCTGACAGCAACAATTTAACTAGTTAGCGGGATAGAGTCCGGGACCGTGCACCGCGCCCGGCCGCCGCCGCGCCGCCGCGCCGCCGCGCCGCCGCCGGCCGGCCGGCAGAAACACGGCGCGAGCCGGCGCGGAGGTACACCCACACGTCAGTGCGGGGCGAATAGTCAGCATGTACAGGTTTATTCTATGTCAACTATAAAATATTTATATAAAGTTTTCAAGGCACCAATAACTATTTTTTTATTAGTATTTATTGCATTGCACCAAGACAACGCTGAGCAATAAAACTAAATTAATTAGTCTGCAATTTTTATTGACACCCGTTACCACACTGCGTTGGTTCTAGTACCTACTCAGATCTATTAAATAACATAATTAATTCAAACAATAAAACCGGTGGAACCGTAAAACAAGATTATAACTCTCTTTCTTAAGAACACATAAAAACTTGGTTAATTAATAACAATTTAAAACTTTTACCTAAGTACCCCTTTGTTTCAGACCTCGTGATTATTAAGTCGGAACTTAGCTGAATTTTTCAGGTGCAAACTTGAATCTAGGTTTTAAGTTTACTTGGCGCTAGGTTCGAACTTAGCCTGGAGTTCAGCCTAAGCACGGTTGATTAAGTTTTAAGTACAAAGGCCCGGGAAACCGCGGGCAAATGCCATTTCAACGAAACTAATCTGTTTTGTTCAAGATTTTTATACGAAAATATTATTAAATAAATATTGATTAGGTATTGTAACTGGTAACTGAAGGTAGTACAACTTCAGTTAGAATCAATCAATAAATTTTGCCGCTTGTGATCTGCTGCTGACCTCTCATACTGTAGGCAGAGGCGTATGCCTAGAGAGGCATAGGCCTCTGCCTACAGTATGTTGAATTATACCTATACAGTTATCAAAAACAAAAAAAGACTAACTTTGATATGTAATTATTTTTGAAACCGTACCCGTCAATATAGTCAACTAAAGTTGAAGCAATCCAAAAGCTTGTTAAACTATCAATCGTAAAGCCGCGTTCACCTTCACTCATTACTCAAATCTCTCGCAAACCATTGTGGGTTGATGCTGCGTTTACATCGCGTACTGGATAGCTCCATTCATAAAGCAAGTTGGAGGTAAACATCGTTACACGTCAATAGGTCGTAATTCGCGACTCGATGGCCGGTGTAAATCTCTGCGTTACTGCTTCACACCCGCGGGGACTATTCTGTTACCGTTTACTTACTGGCAAGACAGTAGCCTAGTAGACCACAGTACTAAACAGAAAATCGATGTTTTGTTATTTAATATAAACAATCGGATTTCATCATGATTAATGTTCCAAGAAAGTACATAAAAACTACAATTGGTAAACTTTTATAAATTACAATAAAAAAGTGTTTTATATTTTCAATTTTAACATAAATAAACTTGATTTTTTTACAAACTCAATTATGTATTAAAATTGCTTTTAAGTAAGAACATTATGCTAGTAACTTTTAATCTATTGGAAAGTTTTAAATAGCTTCGATATTAATTTAAGACATTAACATAAAAACATTGTTTTCTAAGTCCATCAACGTAATAGAATAAAACAGTTATTGGCACTGTTATATGTAAAACAAGGCATTCCAATGTGCTGGTGGGAATGTATCACGTAACGGCTATGAATGGAGCCGATAATCCACATCACTCGCCTTCGACACTGGCGCGAGTAAATGTGACCGAGTAGGTTCAGTATTCTATTCATGACGCTTTAATTGTGCTAGTAACTTAGGTGAGAGTAGAAAAATGTTGGGCGTTATATTGATGGGAAGGGCCTGACGTCAAGTTACCTTTCAGCAAGCAATAATGCTGTTGATGTTACCGCTATAGACCGATTTCTTTTTACTTTTTATGGATGCATTAGCTCGTAATGTTCTAGTGCACTGGCCCAACTAAACGCAGCACGTGGAATTTCAATGAGAAACCCTTTAGTCCTGGCGGAGCACGGCGGGCGAATCCTAATGAAACTGCTTTGTTGTTTATTGTATTTGTATCGAATGTATCAGCCGATCGGACGGGAACGGTTTCACGTGAATTACTGCAAACCCCTTTAAGCGGTTCTAGTCAAAATGTTAACGCCTCCCCAGCCGTCTTCGGGCTCGCTAACCATTTTTGTATTCCCTTTCTTGTAACGTTGTTTAACTTAAGCATAAATCCTGACCTTAGCCTAGTCTAGCCGTAGGTTTTGTTTCAACCGTCTATATTAGACTTAATAGAAGTTTCCACTTATCGTTTTAACATAAATGTATGATTATTTCAAGTCACGTATTTTATTAATTCTCCTGGTACTAGTTACACGTCGTGTATGACTTAATTATGTGTTATTAAGATATGATATATCGCAGTCACGACTGCAACTTTTAATATAATATCGACAGCTGAGCCTTCCATTATCATGACATATTGATTAACACTCGATACTGTCCCTTCGCTACTCGACATGTAATTGCTTCGTCATAATTAAACTGGTTTTATTAAAATCAAGATGGCGAAGTAAAACTGAATACCCATAAGTCTTAATAGAACGGTAATCTGAAGTTAGGAGTAATCGGGGACTATGTACTTTAGGAAATCTAGATTTTTCTACATATCGAGGAGACACGGGAAAAGCGATGATAGTGTGGAAATAGTTCGCAGGATAGCGCAAATATTTTAAATCCAGCAAGTTCTGAACTCGTTTCCGAAGTTAGCCGAAGTTGTGCGGAGTTTGCCGAAGTATGTCCGACGGAGCACACTTAATTCTTAACAGGGTGAACCAATTAAAGTGTTTCTCGCGGACTGACGCCGACAACAGACAGGAGTTCCTCAGGAAAGATAACTCGAGTTACGAACACGTTTCCGAACATATAATAACATTGCGGTATGTACACGCTTAACTGTTATTATTTTTCACTTAAGTTTTTAATGGAAATCGACACTAAGACATTAGTACGTTAAAATTCTTCCGGTGAATTAATGACGATTAATCACAGTATCACATTTTCATATTTTGTTATTCTGTTAGTATGTTATTGAACCAATCGCTCGAAAGCGTAATAGTCATGAAACATGTGATATAACTTGTCTCAAAACATAATATACAGTACTAGTGTCAGCAAATATTTTTTGAAATCAAAGAATGTATCTCTTGTGACGTCTCTTACAGACAATTCAAAAAGTTTTCCATAACAATGTCGTTAAAATTCGAAACTACATCTGATTCAGATCGGTCGTATTTTATACGTTAAGTGTGGTTACAAGAGCCCTTTTATTTAACGACAGATTTGTTTGGTCTGAGAATACTCATTGTGATAGCTGGTCTTCTTCGTGCCAAGCTGATGCTATTAACGTAATTGAGATGACAATCATAAAATTATTAGCACGTTTATTTACTTCAGCAGTAATGTATAGGTTTTATAATATTGAATACTACTTCCGATTGAACTTGCTGCGAAGATCCCAAAAAAATACTTCATGAACCTATTTATACTAAGTTTCATTTATTTTGAAGTTCACTAATTTTACAAATTGTGTTTTTCTACATGGTCTTTATTCTTGATGCCTATGGTTACCATAACCTTACTCCTTAACAAGGAGTATGTTCAGTTCCGTATATTTGCACCATCGCATAGTTGCTAACAAGCCAAAACAAACCGTTTGACTGCAGTTATCTTTTACGAGATGCGCGTATATAACCAGCTTATTACACGCCCTCCAACATTCACATTTGTTCCCTCAAAGCTGTGACAACTCTTAGTTTTTCCAACTGTATCTCTTATACCGTATATACATTTGTCATTTACAAAATATGTTAGAATTTATTCGCGGCGACGACAGCGGGAATATTTCAAGTGTCAAGAGATATGCCTCGCCTCCCCTCCGCGCTAAATGACTGTTCCAAGTGGCACGTTATAGTGGCATCCTAGTACCTCGCAAGGTGTACCTGTACAGCGAGTCATCAATCCGTTCTGGTGTTTAAGTAGACCATGTTTTATGTTCGTGCAAGTATTTTACGAGTATGTGAGCGGTGAGGCTTTTTAGTGAGGTCGTATGATTTAACTTTTATAGGAGGATCTGTTAAATTTGCTTTATGGTATGCTTTGTGATGTTTAAACGTTACGATGGCGCTTGAGTACTCAAATTCCTTATGAAAGTAGTTTATAACCAATAGCAAATATCAACGTTACAACAAAAAGTCTACTGACGGTTCGCTTTTCTCAAAGCTTACACATCTAATAAGCAAATGTTATAAGCTTTCTTCATAACACACTGCATTTCCCCTCACTAGTATTTGTGGATCGTTCCCGTGAGTTCCGTTCCCGATACCCGTGCCCCATAAATACGGTGAAACTACCCTCTACCTGCTGGAGACACAGTTTCACACTCAATTAGTTTCTGCAGATGAGCCGTCTATTGGCTCACAACAAAATTAAAGCATTAAACGTTCCTCTTGAAATATACAGAAGACTTCGCCACTACATCTTCATAATCCCAGCTTAGTTCAAATAAGTTGGCTTCAATCTAAATTCGTCTGTTTGGCATTTGACCTAAACTGCCCAATTTCAGTGACGCGTATATCCCAGCGTTTGTCAGACTTTCAGGCTTCTAAAGGCAATCATTATTTGTAACGTATTTGGTAATGTGTCAATGTAACTGGCCGTTTAGTTACCGCCCGCTGTGTGCTGGTCGCTGGTGTTAGTCTAAATCATACGTAAGCCTTGGAATAATGGTGGTTAGCCTGATTGCACAGAACATAACCAAATTGATCCTACCTTAAAACTGTGTAGCCTAGAATTTATTGACTCCTTTTTGGTTAATGTTCTACACATCAAAGAAGAAAATATTCGATTTACAGATTCGCGATTCTGAGAGTTCTGTAGAAAAATAGTAAAAAAATAACAAGTTGCACCTTTTCTAAAAATTTTAACTGTCTATCTAAAATAGTTTTCGAGATACAGCGTAACGGAAAGACTTACACGGAGATAGAGAGCAGACCCGTAATAGTGCTCCGCTTTTACGCTTTAAGCACGGATCCCTAGAAAGTAACCTTAGTAGAATTGAGAAATACCTTGCATGTTTATACCCTATTTAGAAGCCTTTGTTCTGCGGGATTCTAGTAGACACCGAACTAAAGCTCCCACAAACAATGAAACAAAATGGGCAAAAATATCTAAACTCAAGTGTTGGGCGCGCGTGGTGCTGGGCGGGCGGGCCGTATGGCTGTCGGCTTTGTTTCTCTTACGACCGCCGCCTTACTTCCAAGTGATTCGATAAAATATACGTGACTTCGCCTCAGCCTTTTGTTTCGTTTTTCTCGCGCTTTGTGGACGAAACAGTGATAATTGCTGGCATTTTGACTTCTTTGTTTTTTTGCTGTATTTTTAAAGGAATTATTTTGCTCCTGAACTGCTAAGAAGCTATTCAGATGCTGATATTATTAGCATACTTTATGTTAAGTACTACTAAACTGCGGTCGCGCTATTAAAGGTACCTGCAAAGCTATTATATCCGTTGAATCCCCGTTCAGCTCATATAATTGTTAAATCCATCAGAACGACAGGAAGCCATGAGAAGCACCCTCACCACGGCACCCAGTCCAATTCATTCTTATACCGATATATGTTCTTTTGGTCCTTTTATCCGCGAGCTAAGACCATATTACAAAGTTAGAAACGTCGCATTAACGTGGGTAACAAGGCAGTAACGCGGCGATATCGCGTCGGGCAATCTTCTTTTATACTCCGAAGCACCTTTTAATGTCATTAGCGTTAGCAGAATGTGTCTCCCGGCGTGATAGTTTAATTTCACGTAACGTATGTGCACTCTGAACATCTGCATTTAAATAGGAAAGTAATACGAGGATAGATAATTAACTAGTCGTCAGCTGTAGCGTTGAATGTTGCAAATATTAAACTGTAGTTAATTTTGTACATAATGCGTAACAGTGCAGTTGGTGAATATTGTGCATTTCACATTTCTAGCTATAAACCTAGAAAGCGGTGACGAGCGCGGAAACACGATCTTTTCGTTTTCATTGTGGAGCCTTTCTGTCATAATGTTGATTGACAGTCAAATTACATATAAGGAAAGAGGAAAGGTCATGTTAAAAGAAAAATAATACTTGCAGGGAAGTGGTACTCTGTGTAGAACACATCCAGAGGAAAATATGTATAAATATTTTTATGATAAAACCTTTTATTTAAATAATCCCACTCCAGGTTAATACATCTGTACGTCACATTGGAAAGACATATAAATACGTTGTGTTGCCACATTAATCCTCAATGTCAGGTGTAATACAAGGCGGGCTTAAATGGCAATCACATCTAAAAAGCTTTATCGTAATTCCCATTTTGTTTACCCTCTGAATAAAAATCGTCAGTAATACTTTTCGTTTGGAATCGTTTATTTTACTTTATATGAAAATGTGTATCGAAAGACCAAAATATTGGTCTTTGTATCCAGAGGGGATTAGTTTTGACCGGTTACTGGCAGGCGAGCTATTTCGTCGTGTAATAGTTGTGATATCGTTCAGTCTGAAACGTATGCAGCTCAATTATAAACGGCCTCGGTCTCGCGGGACGAACATCGGCGATCGCTTTCAACGAGGCCTTACTGACGACTATTCCTATTTGTATTATTTTAAACGGAAGGTCATCGTAGCTTGAGAAGCTTTACGACAAATTTGAGATTAAAAAAATCTAAAATTATATTTAAAATATCACTTCAGTAAAATATGTATATTCAAAAATGTTCGTCCTGAAAACATTTCTACTAACCGTCTGTTCAGTTTGAATGCTGAACATTCTAACTCGACAAATTTCAGCGAAGCCGTTATCATTAGCCAGACTTAGCAGTCAGTTAGAAAGTCGCAGACAGCTCTTACAGTCACGACATAACTTTAAACAGATTTAAATAATCGTTTCGCAAATTATTCCGATACCGTAGTCCGTAGTCCGTAGGAACGTATTACGTTGGCATTTTGTTTTCTTTGTCCATCCCGTTTAATTTAGATGGCGTTCGGTGCACTCTCATAAAAATGTAAATAGCTGTGGAGCCGCGGTCTGCGGAGATGCTAATTATCGCGGATGCTCGCCTCTGTGTTTTGGTTTTAAAACTTGTCATTTCATGTCATCCGGGATTAGGTTGAAACGGAGTCATGTTTACGAGCATTTCAAATATTCAGCTTACTTGAGTCGCTAATCCTGTTATGATAATGCACGTCTAGTTATGATTAAGTGACGAGACTCGCTGATCACTTACATGTTTGAACGTAAGCAGTAACCGCATCGCATATCGCACTAAAATGTTCCATGCATAATACACAGTCGAGAATAATGTATGTCTAAATGTATGAGCGAAGTTTGATAATAGGTAACTTAACAGGGAATAAACAAGAGATTATTTTTTCTAGTAAATACGCTATTGTTTCAGGTGCAGCCTCAAACATTTTAATTAACAAACATAATTCACCTTTCCATAATTTAATAATGTCCTTCGGTAAAAATCCTTTTTCCTGCGCGTCACTCATCCAGTAAAGCGTAACATTAAACACAAAACGCGATTCTTAACATTATCTGACGTATGACGTAGTAATATAACACCCCAGTCAACAAACTCGTGACGTAACATCGGCTCGTCACGCGGCGTGGCGCGGCGGCGTGGAACAAGCGTACCGGTAATTGCAGTCCGCGCGAGTGACGTCACGCGCCTCGCGGGACCTCCGCTCTGCTCTTATGTAAAAGCCTTCAAGACGCTTGGAAACTTTGCATGGGATATAGAGACGTAATAGTTGTAAATCACAAACCTTGGTCTGATATTTTAAGATTGGACAACAATCGATCATACATATAATTGAATGTGGTTTGTAACTTAGGTAAAATAATTTAATACAGGAAAATTAGATTGTTTAATGAGTCTGCAGGTGTTCCAAACTCATATTCGTAATGTGGGCTAACAAGTATTTAACTGTACAAATCGTGTCCAATAATAATACAGCCGTGGTCAGGTGGCAGCCATAGCCTACAGCCGACCAATCTACATAATATAATTAGAACGCCTCACCAGACACGAATTGATAAAACCCTTTTTGTAACAAAAAATCGGGATTTCTGGAAACACGGAATTTTCCAATAGAATTTAAAGTGGATTTCGTTACCCAATTCATTAGTGATCGGACCTCAGTTTCCCGTATCCACTCGAATATATTTACATTGTTCTTGTTTAATTATGTACGAATGATAGATCGCCTCTCTACTATCCGATATAATTAAATTACCTATTGTGTAGTGGTTTAGGAAGCATTTCTGTTGTACCACATTGTCTATACGTAATATTGTTTCAAGTTAAAATTATAAAGAAGCATAGTTTCGTACCCTATCACAAGCATTACCATGTTTGAGGAATATTTTAGAGGAACTAGAATATATTTTGGCGAACACTTTCCCGAAATCGTATAACCCAACACTTTAGCAAAAACAGACGGTTTATACGCAGAATGCTCTCAAAAAGGACCTCTTATGGCGTCAATACCTCGCAATATGAAATTCTAACCTTGGAGAGGTCAGGCTTCTCATTTACAACTAACGGCGACTACCGTACTTAGTATAAGGTTATTTCTACTAGTATTATTATAAGTGTACCAAGAATTCTAGAAATGTATACGAAATTACATTTACAGTGAACTGACAAATTCTTTCAAATGTTCTCCCAAGCTTCAAATTTGACTGCTGTATGAAATAGTAACAGCTGCATGTTAGATAGTAGCGATCATTGATTGAATGGATCAAGTTTAACTCCAAACGTATATTTACATATTTAAATTTCTGGCCTAGTTGGAAGAATTAGAATGATCTAGAATAGATAAATATCGGAATACAACATCTGTTACTGTTAAAACAAGTTTATCATATTTTGGTCCTTTTGCCTCGAATGCTGAAATCACTATAGTAGTGTCCTAACCGAGTTTTTAGTATCGTACCAATTGATCTCCCGTGGTTTTGAGCAGTATTGGAACATAATATCCTTATTTTTGAATGGTAAGATCATAAAATGAGTTTGAGCTGTTGAGCTAATGTCCCGGAAACATCCAACGGTTAGTGATGTGCTGAGCCCCACTTTATCGCCTCTTTACTACCGTTTATTATTATCATTCCGTGCTTTATGTGCGTGATTTAGAAGCTCTGCAATAGCGATTTATTTAGATAACTTATAACGAGTTTTATATTCAAAATCATGTAAATAATTCATGAATATATTAATTACGTAAATTGACAAATTTCGTTATTCTTTAGCTACATAGTTTGCTGTTTTATTTTAATACTTAATTGTCAATCAAAACTTTTATGTTATAAAATAATAAAGCTCTAACGACTCATTAAAAATAGCGTCCACTTCAAGACGTAATTAGAATTTCAGTTTATTTTGCAAAAATGTTTTGGTAGGTAAAGTATCACTTGGTCCTTGGGGTCGGTTTTAAGATTGCTCTCAAATTATGGAGCTGGTCGTTGTGTCGCCCCGCGCCGTCGAGTGTCGGCCGCGTTACGCGCTGCTGGTTGCACTTTTATACGTCTCTTGTATTGTTACATCGCATAGAGCACCAACGTTTTCAAGTGCTTTGAGCATCTTTCAAGAGCAAGAAACATGGTAGGATTTCTTGATAACTTTGGTAATAATACTTATATTTTAGACATTTAGTAGAAATTGATACATAGTAGATAGATACTGACTTTGAATTAATTTAAAACTGATAAAGCGAGAATTAATTTCATTATTTAAACGTTTAAAAACAGCTTTAATCTTGAACAGTTTTAATAAAATATTTGTTCATCAAATGGCAACTACGAATAACGTTTGTCGACGTCAACATTCATGAAATTCTAATGGAACTCGGGTGTAAGTGTTTAAAATCAGAAGTGGCTGAAACATTTGCATCCATTTGCAAAATGTATGCGGAGGTCTGACAACTAATGTTGTCCTCATTTTGTTGCAGGTATGGACCGGAGCGCCCGCGACGCGACCAGTCCTCCGAATATGTTAATGTTGTGAGCTTTCATATTCATTTTGTTTATCATTTCTCTTCGACAATATGCAAGACTAGAATGTTTTGCAAGTTACGGTATGATAACAATTTTATATTAAGTTTGCTATACAACTAAAACTACAGAAGATTGACAACAAAATATTTTATTTAAGCATAATGCTGCAAACAAAAAATCATCGTAGATGAATTCAGAATCAAAATCATAATATTGAGATTTATTATTACTGCATGAAAATGTATGCGATGTGGGAGAGTGAATTATGAATACTATATTATTTGTTGCATATTTATTTAACACACGGACATCAACCAACATGATTGATTACTTAATTTGTGTAATTCAATTGTGACATGGGTAGGTTGAAGGTACTCTGTTCTAAAGCATCGCGGTGCGTATTTACACAATTCTCATCCGAGAACGAGCGCAGATTAGATCATTATTATGAAGCGAGTAGACGCGGCTAATTCGACGATGTCTTTAATATTGAACGATATAATTCCGCCTTAACGCAAGGATTTGAATGCTTAATTATTTGCTTATTAATTAAACAGGGTCCTATTCTTCTCAGACGGCGAGTTAATCTGCCAGACTCCAGCCATTGTGAGGAGCGCCAAGAATTCACGAGAAACACGAGTTTCCTTTTAACAAAGTGATGTTTGATTCCCTTCCGGATTTTAGACAAAAACATAAAAATAGAAGAACGGGGTCTTATGTAACTGTCTTGGTTCGGTAAAAACAGCCAATGTAGATAAGAATGAATCAGAACTCGATAGCAACACATATTATCAGGAGCATTAGATACCGGTAGCCAGTAGATGCCGGGCGCCGCAGTTTGTGCGGGCGGGGGAGCGAGCATGCATTATACATATGATTTGGACGAATAAATGGGAGAACGTCGAAAGTAGTTGGTAGTACCGGACGGGTGTAACCCGGTCCCGATCCGGTGCCTAACCTATATATTCAGAATCAAGATTTGAGCTTCCGTACGAATATTATTCAGTTCACAAGTAAGAAAATCTAGATTTGGCAAGAATTAATCCGTAACAAGAGCAAGTATAAACTATCGCTAGAGACAGTGTTATTATTCTTTTAATAACACAATTTGTTCTATAATCCTAGCTAAACATCGTTTGAGACCGATAAAGAAGTAAAATTTGCTTAAAACCGTTTAATTTTCAGGAACAATGAGTCGATTTTTAGCTGTAAAAAGTAAAATTATAATTTTACGTCAACGAAGCAAAAATAAATTTAATTTTCTTAAGGAAATTGCTTATGAAATTGTGTAATTATATTAAAATTTGTCGCGGCACGTCCCTCGGTGAGTAAGACAGGCTCGCTTTTAAATATTAAGTAGGATCATCAAGACTCAGATAAAACTAGGATTTTGTGATACTTAAATGTCATTAAGTGTGGTAAAGGGCACCAGACCTTAACAAGTGGAGGCTGTAAAGTAAGGAACGTAGGACCAAGTGTAAACAACGATTTGGGCATGTTACTGGATTTTGCTAAACTCGGTTTTTTGTTTACGCTTTCACGGATATTTTTACGCGGTGCAGTGTGCATTAAACTTGCGGGTTTAGGTGTTTTATTTAAGTCTTTGATCACTATTATTTAAAATTCAGTAATTTAGATTGACACGCAACGCAATTAGTTAATAAAATTATTTTATAGTCCTTGGGCAAAAACACTTCGACACCTCCAAAAGGAAAATTTTAATTAACTCTCATAAAAAAGCTTTTTAATTTTAGGAGACACAAACAATAAATGCTCAAGTCAATGGCAGCTTATTCCCGGGATTAGCATGGCCGCCTTCAATGTCGCGACTCCGCCCGATTATATTAAAATTAAATTGTCTTCCGATTCCTACGGCTTAAGACTTTAATCTTCGCCAGTTGACGACACGAGCGGGAGCGCGGCGCGGGCGACGGGATTTAATTCCTGGATTATGTTTTATATACCTTCACTATCGCGCTATTGCTTCCTGTGTCTGTACTGTGAGCTCTTACAACACGGTGTGGGACTAAGACATCACACTACTCTACCGGTATCGATGTCTCGCTCCCACAACGCTAACAGTCCTACTTCACGAGCTCATAGTAAGAGCTATAAAAATACAACCATTACCTCAATAGGTAAATCAGGAATGTTTTCAGCGCGACGTTTCCCGCTCCGATGTTTTATTTTTATGGCTTCGAGCGTAATTCTGTCGTCATTACTGCTCTTGACAGCTCTGCGATAAATAAAAGGGTAATCATTAATAATGGATAATGATTTATTAAAATAAAAGCCATTGGTTTGTGTAGCCTGTCGGAGAGGCCAGTGGATGGGAATGTGGTACACAATGATAATTAATACGAGAGGATATTTTGTAGTGTTTCCTCAAACAGATTATATTTAACATAAATATATAAAAATTGTCGAACTTGAATTGTAAACTGTATTAAATCTTGTTGCCTATTTTAAGCGATGATGTTCTAGCGAGCGCATATGTTTCAGGACGCACGGGGCGCATGAAGCCTCGCCTGCCAAAGCAAATGCTTAAAAAGATTCGCTTCAAAGGTACGTCAGTAGCGGGCGCTTCTAGACCTGTGTGTGTCTGTGTAGCTGTACTAGCGCTAGCCGTCGCCTCTAGTGGTTCTGCAACCTCTGTTTGTCACATCTAGTTTTGGGACACTTACTTCTTTTGGATTTAGAACGATTTCTCTTTGTGTTTGAAATGTGTTTTTTATCGCAAGAGTATTGCAAGCACATTATATTTGGCTTAAAACTAGAAACTATTTCGTCTAGTACTTTAGATTTCGCGTGTGTTTTGTTTTACTTCTGAGTTGCCTGCCTTTTTATAGTTTATTATATAATTATAGTTATTAAAGTGTCGTATTGACTCTTTTTATTTCGGGATGCCTTCCAGTATTCAGTATATTTTCGTGTTTTGTACTATCTGCCCTAGTTTAAAGGATTTTAATATCTTTTGATTTTTATTTCTGGGTTTGCAACTTGCATTAAGACTTGTGTTTGCAACTTTTTATCTCTTATTGTTTTATCGTGTGGGAGTTTGCTTTATTTGTGTATGTTTACGTAATTCTATTTTATACACGTAAGTAGCAACAGGTGAAGTATTGTGAATGTGACAAAAATAAGTAATACATCATTACACAAAGTGTTAAACAGAAAAATAACTTATTATCCGGAAACACTCATGTAGATTGACAAAAAACCAGGTATTTTTTGAACAAGTGCTTTAAATAGAAAAATTACAAAATATAAGTAAAATCCCACGATTTATGTAGAAGAAAAGTGTCGTAATTTATGCAGACCTTAGGGCGAGGGCTTATCTTCGGACCTCACGTAATCGCGCCATAATAAAGTGTTACTTTAAGGGCACGGGAGACTCGCCTCTTTTGTTCCTTATCGCGCAGGATTAGAACCTGTTTACTTACTCCCACTGATGCAGTGGTTAAACCTCTATTGTATCGTACCAAATTAATTGCGTTTTTAATACTTGATTTAATTTGGATTTTCTACCCTCTTCGATTAGAATCTCGGCTTGTGTCCTTTTTGCAGTATTACAGCTTAATACGCGGAGAAATTTTAACTTCAATCTTTTCTTAATAAGTTTTAGGTTTAAAAATCAAAGTTTGATGAAATCTACTACGATTCGAAAGGATCGAGAAGTCGGTTTTATATTCCTTGAACTTTTTGAATTTTGCTGACACTTTCAGATTGAAATCCCGTTTCATAATCAGCATTTTACATGTAGGAAATTATAATACATTATTCTCAAACAAAATATCACATCTAGTACAGGTAAACGAATCTGGTTTAGTTCTTTTACGACAGTCAAAAACAATTGCCATCCGTGTACACTGGTGACTTAAGACAAAAATAAATTGAAACTAAACAACCGTTCCTTTTGAAACAGTTTTTACTGCACAGCTAAATGTATAGTATGTAGTCCATAGCAAACACGAAAACTCACTAGCATACATTAAAAATATATCGTTCGTACAGAATCAATTTGGTGACCGCTATGGGTAGAGCGGGGTAACTCGCTCCGCAAATATTGGCCGTCTCATCGAGGAGGCCGCGCCGTGCGGCGTGTGCCTGACCTGCGCCACTCCCTACAGTTTATACATGATCATCGGAAACGTGTTCCGTGGGAGCTTTGAAACTTGTAAAGTACCGAAGGACCAGCCATAAATAATAATGACGGTACCGAAAGGACCAGTTGCTTTTTACGTCAAACAACCGATATTTTGTGGTTTCAGAGCATTTGAAGTTGCCTTTCCAAGTTCAAATTGAAGT
Organism: Trichoplusia ni; assembly: GCF_003590095.1. Lineage (NCBI taxonomy): Eukaryota > Metazoa > Arthropoda > Insecta > Lepidoptera > Noctuidae > Trichoplusia > Trichoplusia ni. The sequence goes on from NC_039487.1 coordinate 12,175,499, forward strand.
CATACTTTCGAAAAGTATTTGAACGAAACAGTTTTACTGTAACTACGAGAAAGTTTTCAATGACTCAATACGTAAACGAAAATTTAAGAGTTTAAGTACTAGGAAACTAGTGCCACAAGCTGTAGGCGATGAATGTTAGTTTACAAATTTTGTTAATCTAAAAGAATTTTCAAATCATGTTGCATCAAAAAGATCATATAAAATGAGTTGTGATAAAACTATCATATACTATTCCTTTGACATGTTTCAAGAGATAGACGATATAAGATAAACATTATTTGTTATTCCACCACTTAATCACTCGGGCCCTTTACCCTAGTGAAGATATAAGGGGGTGATCTGAACACTTTTTATGGGCATTTCTGTAAAAGCCTTCAGTTAATGTACGGCGATGGGAGGCTTGCGCGAGTTATAGCTTCCACTGCCCTGTAATAGGTGAAAATTGTCAGGTTTATTGATGGGCGCTTTTCAATTTAACATTACTGCCTATTGAGGGCAGGTAGGACGAGTTCAATCACCGCTATCGATTATGTTGAAGACAAGATATTTTTGCTCTTATTAGGTTAATGGGTTTCTGATATCTTGAAGTAAACGTCTTTCACGTTACTCAATATTTTTCATTGAAAAATATATTTTCTGTATAAAAATAAAGTTAAGTCTAAGGTATCCTTTCTCTCTCTTTAATCCTTTGAGTATTGAATTAATCGAAATAGTCTTATATTATACTTGGTCACGTGCCTATCCCCCAGACGGTGAGACCTATCCTATCTGTATAAAACATGCAAATTGTTGGTCGCGAATTCGTGACCAATTGTGTCACTGCTTTAAATTCTCATATGCATTTTCCGATTCGATTCGCTAATTGTACAAAGAAAATCGTACAAAGTGAGTCCGGACGCAGTTCGGTCCAATTATTTCATCCATCGATGAGTTCTTCGACGTTTTTTTGCAACTGACAAACATCGACATACTCACGGTTTATTAAAAATGTTAATAAATTCTGTACGAAACAGCTCGGTTTCGCAATACTCCGCTCTGCAAATTATTCACCGAGCGCGCTATTAATTAACACTTCTGCGCTGTTTGCATTCGCGACACTTAAATTAATCAAACGTTTGCAATCATCTATTGAATAACTGTTAATTCATACGAACGATACTATTCAATTCCATGTAGAGTCTATTAATTCCCGAAACGGGGACTCTAAAAGTTTTCAACATTTCTGAATGAAATTCGAATTCAATATTTGTGAATTTAAGCGGAACATCGGTACGCTTTTAGTTTTTGGTTCTTCGTGCTCGGAATAAAATTCTTTATGAGAGTTCACGCAGCATGTGAGGTTGGATTCCCGGGATCGTTTCCCACACACAACACGTGTCGATATCTTTGCGACTCCATTACTTTCCTGAAAGTTTTCAAGAGCTCCCTTTCTAAGAAGCGGCGTTCTTGCGAACACAAGTTTCTTAAAACTTTCATAAGAATTGTTGTTCAAGTCTTAAACACACTCATTAGAATATTTTATTAAGTCTTCAGTTAAATCGCAGCGACTACTTAATATCAGAAGTTAAGCAAAGTATTACAGCATACGTCTGTGATTGAAAATATTAATTTTAATTAAGTTCTTGTTTAAATTGCATACACTTGAGTGTGACTTTGATAAAGTAATCTGAGGAGTCTGTAAAACTGTGGTGACAGGCGAGACTTATGCAGCGGCTTCATCACACTCATCTAACTTCGGCACTCGCATCGCGCCACTGTCAACATACAACAGAAGTTCTAATCATAACAAATAAGGATAAACTTACATTTTAGTTTCAAAGTTTTAAACATGTACATGTATAATTAAATAAATAAGTTCAAATAAACAAGTAAATAAGTTCATTTTAACTTTCAACTCTCCGCAACTTCATTAGAAAGAATTTTAAATTGTTTTTTTACATAGCTAAAAATAGCTTTTCTCAGTTCTTTTTTTTCTGAATTATCTCATTTTCCTCAGGTATGGCGGTCAGCTATTAAATGAACGATTCAATTTGTGATCGATGGGCGAAGTTCGCGGCGTCGTCACTCGCCGCCCGCCGCGGATCGAATTATCGAGAGCGATATCATTAACTTATGACGCGCGGCTTTAACGAAATTCACATTTTGTTGATATCGAAAGTTATACAATTAACAGCTGACGTGACCAGTTGTACGGAAATTAGCATCTCATTGAAAGAGTTGTATGTAAAATTATTGCTTTGAATTTCGTCAATGCCCCATTGTTTCTCGTTAAAATAATTCGTTAAGTACGTAAGTGAACCCCAAACTAAAAGCTTGTTTGCCAGCAAACACCGTATCGTTACCAAGTAACATGCATTTAGTATTCAAATTTACTGGAAGTATCAATGTGTGAATCAAAAACAAATTGTAAAGCGTCCATCACATCGCGCCAGCTTTGACACGGCGACGCATAACTACACTAATACGAATTACGTCGACTCTTTGAACACGTGATTTACAAAAGATTTGCTTCATCCCTTGCACGCTTGGGTTTGGTGAATTGGTGTCTCTTTCTCATATAGCGTGCGACACAGAGCCGGTGTTTGTGTAACGAAATTTAAAAACAATCCCCACGAGACTCCGGCAGCAATTTATTTTGTTGTCTACGAGATTGTTTCAGCACTCTCTTTGTACAGTGGACGGCGTAATCTAGGGGAGCCAGCGGTCATCATATTGACCCTCTGTCTTAAACCATATGAATGTAATTCAAACTAAAATTAAGCATAAAATAAATAGATACAAACAAAATGAGATTACTAATCTCCTATGTACCATAATTCACTGGTATTTTATTATGAGCATTTGCCTCACTTAACAAAAGCTTGTTTTCTTTGTTAATTTAATATACCCTCAATTCAGTTCCGCTCAATTCCTCTGCGAGCGTTGCCGGCACTCGGCTTGTTAAATAACGAAATGATAACTGTGCCGCACTCGTCCGGATTGAAACAGAGATAGCGGTAACATCTCCGGTGCCACCAGATAAAACCCACCGCCGAGACACATTGCCATGATTTTTCACGTTTTCATACATTTCTCTTCAAAATGAGTCACAGTGGACGACTGCAGCCTTGAACTTAGTTATAACTTCGGAGATTGAAACCTGAATATGAATAAGGTTGTTTTTTTTTTGTTGTCTGGGTATAATGTAATTAAATCAGCCACGATTTTACCACAGCCTTGGGACAGTTCCACTCATGCCCCAAGTCGGGCGCCAATTTTACCAACTTTATTTTCCCACTGGATATTACCTTACGTAAGATGTGTGTAGTATTTTGAAAATGGCGGTATCATATATGCAAGACCCTAATACGAATATAATGAGTGTCCTACAGCGCGGGTCCCACGTTGGGTGCCATTCTTACATTATTACATCTGCAATATGGCTACTATCGCTACTTATTTTCATATATCGGAGTAATTATTTCTACTCCTTTCAATGTTTCATTTCATTATTCTGTCAATCAAAATAAGAAGTATATCAATCGATTCGGTATAAAACAAGTATTTTGTATCACGAACGTTAGCTCGATAAAGTTCCGAGTACTGGTATTACTTATACAATTCATACCGTTATCACCGCATAACATTGTGTTATTTCTCTGAGAAAGCTTCTTCAGCTCATATAAACTAGTCTGCGAGTCTCGGCTCGCTTTGGCGCGAAACGACACTCGGAAATTAGGTGCTCTATTACTGGCGTTATCTCGCCACCTGAGAGCCCACGATACTCTCTCTGAAATATAAACTGCTGTATAATTGCCCAGCGCTGAGCAATTCCGCCGAAATGAGGAGTTAGGGTTAATGCGGTCAACGATAACATTCAGGCGGCGAAAGGATTTCGTTACTAGTCTACCAAATTCTTGTAGTGTCAGCTGTTTTGGTTCATAAATGCTTTTTAATTATTCAAATTGTTATAACAATGTCATTTGTTGTTGTTTTAACATAGTAAACAGATTGGCTACTGGCAACTGTAGGTGTGACCTTACAGCTGAAAATGTATAAATGTTACCTTTATATTATGGCAATTTCCGTCAGTAAAAAATAAATTACTCGCCAATAAACACAGTTGAAGTATAAGTTAACACGAGCTTTTCACTACCCTCGAATGGAGAGGCATAAATAAAAAGGTATGGACTCTTTAAAGCGGAGTATTTATTTTCGGCGCGGCTGGAAATCCCGGTGATACCGCGCCGGCGAACAATCGCACATAAATTAGCATCCTTGCCGGCGACGCGCGACGCTCGCCGCCCGCACCGCGCGCAACGGCCGCGTCGCTCGTGTCGGACGCATCGGGTGTGACGCGGTGCGAGGCATGAGCGAACATCATGTGTTTATTTGGGCATAATGATTTTTTAGTTAAAGAGAGTAGTAGTAGCTTCTGAATAAAAGTGCTTGACTACTATGCGTACGTCATTAAATTAATATCGCAATATTTGAAGACCGTACAAGATTTTTCTGTCACACTATCAAGATTTAGGCAAAACAGTTATTTGTATAAAAACTGTCGAAAGCCGGAATACTTTTTATATGTATATTACAAAAGAAAACATCCCAAATTTTCTCATTTCAAATATAATAGCATCTTGTGCGTTTTATTTTATTTGTTTATACTTTTATATGTCTAATATCCTTTAACCATGATGCTTCCAAAAGAAATTGATAAATATAATAATAGATGCTATTAATTTTTATAAAAGGCGACGGATGGAAACCCTTGAAATCATAACAGTAATTGTTAAGACAACCCTTCGGCCTTGTACCAACTCGTAGTATCGGGTGCAGACCGGAAGTGCGTCGGTGCGGAAGCGGGTAACGCTTCCCGCACTTCCAGAACTTCCGCCAACATGGCGGAGCAGCTCGCAGCCTGCCCTCGAGGGCTCACTACGAACGTTTACTGGAATTCCCTCAGTATATTTTACATTACCAAGAAGTCGATTATATTGAATAAGATGATAGATCACTTTGTTTCCAATCAAACACAAAGTGGAAAAATCTAATCTGAGTTTAAAATTTTCCATAAATAATTTTCTCATCAGCAACGAAATAAAGAATTTAATATAAGTGTATATTATCTCATTTCTGTTGCCTAATGATTGTGTCCGAGTGCTGTCCAAATAACTCTACACACATTTTCACTTTGCATTAAAAAGTACATAATGATATAAGCATGTGTTAGACGTCGGCGGAGTCCTCGCGCCGAGTGATCCCCGGCCACCTGTGGCGCGCCGTCTCACCTTAATGTTTATATGCCTCATTTATCAGCGCCTCCGGCACCGCGTAATGAACCTGATATACATATATACAACCACATTATTTATAGACCACACATACATGTATTCTGCTTTTGACAGTTTAAGAAAATATGTTCCACATTGTTCAGGAGTGTAGACTTAAGCAAGAAATTGAATACCTCGCGGCCGCAGTCTTCTTGGGGGTATGAGAATTTATTTTAAAATATCATAAGAAAATTTTGAAAATATGGCGGGAGCTGACTTTCCTGAAAATGTATAAAAGTCAACTGAAGCTCAAACGCGATAGCCGGGGGCTTCGAAAGAATTGAGAACCTTCACAATCTTCAGCTTTTATTTCGATACATGGTTATTTTACTTGGAATACTTTTATTCTAATCTGGGAATATGAAATAGTATAATGAGAAAACGCAACAGATGATTAAGACGAGTCTTGGACTAAAGTAGCTCCAACTGTCTAATAAAGCTTTCCCCGCAATTTAGTATCGAAAACAATTCTTGAAGGTTTAAACAAACCGAACAGTTGCGGAGTCACTACGGAGCGCGCATAAAGCGAGGATTTCAATACGATAGAAATCGGAAGCTCTGGAGGAGCCGCCATTAACTGCAAAGTGGTAATTAGAGAGTCCGGCGACGATCCTTATCGGTGACCGCGGCGCAGCCAGTTAAATGGATTATTCAATCAAGAGATATAATTAGAAACTGTATTAAAAGCCAAAAGTTTTCTACGCGTTTGCTTAAATTCCTGAATATTATTCTAAAATAATTATCGAGATAATTATCTACAAGTGATCAGAGTCAAGAAGCTCGCTTTATGTGTCAGCTGCATCGTAATCTCCGCACTATATGTCACCGGACCGGACTAGAACAGACTGCACCCCGCTCGGGTTCGGTGACTCTACACACATATAATGTTCAGCAACCTCATATAAGTCTGATAATACATTCTTTATACGCTGCGCAAACAGGGTTAAGCTTTCTTTAGCATATTTTTAGAGGAAATGTTCATATTTTGTTCATTGAAATATTGACGGACAATAACAATCTGCAGATATTAGAAGAACGTAAATATAATGTTTGCTTACGTCTAATTTATAGTATATCTGCTCATTTAATTTAACTAACTGTTAACGTCATGAAAACTGGCGCGGTAAGGTCATAGTGACCCTTTGACCACGTCCGAAAATTTGACATTAATGTTTATGCTTATATTTCAAAGGCTGCTTGGACTCTTTGTGTGTCAAAGAAAGTGAGTCAGTGCTAAATGTTTACAAATTTCAAAGCCAAATTAATTTATTAAGTTTACAATTCTTTGGTTTGAAAAAGACAGCAAAATACAATTTTACTTTAATCACATCCTATTGCAATGTCAAAAAGTCGAGGCTACGCTCAGTGCTTAGTGTGATTGAAATAGATATAATATTTGGCAACACTGGCGCAATAATGTTGCCATAAGACGTAAACACGTAATAAAAGTTTTGATGTCACTCGTAAACCGTTTAACGTGACGAACATTTGTTCCGTTTCATTTTAGTCAGTTTTCCTGAAATATACGTTTAATACTAACACTAATAGCACTGTTCAAGACATTAAACCCGGAGTAGGACTGGGTCAAATCAAGAATAACGAAGGTATTGTTTACTATGCTTATCATATTCTGGAGAATATTGTATGTCAACTCTCCTAAATAAATTTATGTATGAAATCAGTTGACTACGGAAAATCAGATTGGATTTACATCTTTATCAAATTGAATGGCGGGTACACATAAACCGAACTACCGCCATTTACACTCCTTTAAACATAAATAAAACTACTCCAACTTCTCACACATCAAAACTGACAATGCTATCTATATTCAAATCGGCGACAAAACGAACTGTATACCAATCGTCGTAAGATCTATTTTCGAGTAGCCGGTTGGTTAGGGTTGCTACGCTCGTCATTTCGTCAATCCGAGCCCGTTCATTCGTTCTCATTGAGTCGTTCATCGGTCTGTTGAATAAAAGATGGCGATGGTGGCGCGAGCTAACGAGCTGGGGAAATGGCGGTGTTAAGGTAAATAGACACTACTTAAATTGATACTTGCCTTATTGAATTAATGAGCAAGTTAGTTTGTGAACTGACTAACTCGGGAGTGGGTAATCCGTCGTGTGTTTATCTGCCCATTATGTATGTTAACAAAGTTTGAAGTGTACACAACTATAGCCATCGCTATGCCCAAACCTTAATACATAGATCTTTGAGACAGCTGCGTGCTGTTAGTGGTTTGATTATAGCTTTATTAAATGACATCATAAATATTATGGAGGCAACTATGCCTCAGCGAAATTTTCAAGAGTCTCTAATAGAGTTAGAACCTTTAAACTGGGATGCCTTTGGAAGCTCGTATCGCCGAGAAGCGAAAATCAAATGGTTTTACAGCTTCATGAGAATAGGTATCTATATGATATGTAATTGACTAACAATAAACATTTGTTGTGGGCGGTATCTCACAAGCTAGTGTTCTTGCGGCTCATGTGTCATAATTGTGTAGCATTACCGAGTTTATTGCTTTCGGGACGGCGGGCTACGTGCGCACGCGGACGTGTTGCCAGGCCCGTTTCATTACATCAGGTAACCACGATTGATATGTATTAGCTAATGTTTTTTCTTTCGCGCTAAATTTGTTTCGGCTGCCACGTTTTCCCTTATTTCTTGGAGAAATACTTGGTTATGTGATATAAGACGTGCTCAGGGAACTCACTCGGCGCTATTGCTTTTATTATTTAAGCGAATATTAGATGTTCGTTGTTTGTTTTTGAAT